>NW_027472873.1:0-197757 GCF_030347505.1 Rhynchophorus ferrugineus
TGCAATTTGGGAACCGGCAATGTAATTAGCATGCCGAATATTACTTGGAATGTGAATTGGAACGAAATCGCCAATAGATAAGACCATTTTACAATTTGGGCCCAAGTTAGAAGCAGAGCTTAAGGTGTAAATTATCGATAGTCCATATCTCGGAAACTATAAGAGATAATGCAGCTTGGCCACCGGCAATGTAATTAGCATGCCGAATATTACTTGGAATGTGAATTGGAAACGAAATCGCCAATAGAGAAGACCATTTTACAATTTGGGCCCAAGTTAGAAGCAGAGCCTAAGGTGTAAATTATCGATAGTCCATATCTCGGAAACTATAAGAGATAATGCAATTTGGCAACCGGCAATGTAATTAGCATGCAGAATATTACTTGGAATGTGAATTGGAACGAAATCGCCAATAGATAAGACCATTTTACAATTTGGGCCAAGTTAGAAGCAGAGCCTAAGGTGTAAATTATCGATAGTCCATATCTCGGAAACTATAAGACATAATGCAATTGGCAACCGGCATGTAATTAGCATGCCGAATACTACTTGGAATGTGAATTGGAACGAAATCGCCAATAGATAAGACCATTTTACAGTTTGGGGCCCAAGTTAGAAGCAGAGCCTAAGGTTAAAAATAATCGATAGTCCATATCTCGGAAACTATAAGAGATAATGCAATTTGGGAACCGGCAATGTAATTAGCATGCCGAATATTACTTGGAATGTGAATTGGAACGAAATCGCCAATAGATAAGACCATTTTACAATTTGGGCCCCAGTTAGAAGCAGAGCCTAAGGTGTAATTTATCGATAGTCCATATCTCGGAAACTATAAGAGATAATGCAACTTGGCCACCGGCAATGTAATTAGCATGCCGAATACTACTTGGAATGTGAATTGGAACGAAATCGCCAATAGATGAGACCATTTTTACAATTTTGGGCCCAAGTTAGAAGCAGAGCCCTAAGGTGTAAATTATCGATTAGTCCATATCTCGGAAACTATAGGAGATAATTCAATTTGGCAACCGGCAATGTAATTAGCATGCCGAATATTACTTGGAATGTGAATTGGAACGAATCGCCAATAGATAAGACCATTTTACAATTTGGGCCCAAGTTAGAAGCAGAGCCTAAGGTGTAAATTATCGATAGTCCATATCTCGGAAACTATAAGAGATAATGCAATTTGGCAACCGGCAATGTAATTAGCATGCCGAATATTACTTGGAATGTGAATTGGAACGAAATCGCCATAGATAAGACGATTTTACAATTTGGGCCCAAGTTAGAAGCAGAGCCTAAGGTGTAAATTATCGATAGTCCATATCTCGGAAACTATAAGAGATAATGCAATTTGGCAACCGGCAATTTAATTAACATGCCGAATATTACTTGGAATGTGAATTGGAACGAAATCGCCAATAGATAAGACCATTTTACAATTTGGGCCCAAGTTAGAAGCAGAGCCTAAGGTGTAAATTATCGATAGTCCATATCTCGGAAACTATAAGAGATAATGCAATTTGGCAACCGGCAGTGTAATTAGCATGCCGAATATTACTTGGAATGTGAATTGGAACGAAATCGCCAATAGATAAGACCATTTTACAATTTGGGCCCAAGTTAGAAGCAGAGCCTAAGGTGTAAATTATCGATAGTCCATATCTCGGAAACTATAAGAGATAATGCAATTTGGCAACCGGCAATGTAATTAGCATGCCGAATACTACTTGGAATGTGAATTGGAACGAAATCGCCAATAGATAAGACCATTTTACAGTTTGGGCCCAAGTTAGAAGCAGAGCCTAAGGTTAAAAATAATCGATAGTCCATATCTCGGAAACTATAAGAGATAATGCAATTGGGAACCGGCAATGTAATTAGCATGCCGAATATTACTTGGAATGTGAATTGGAACGAAATCGCCAATAGATAAGACCATTTTACAATTTGGGCCCAAGTTAGAAGCAGAGCTTAAGGTGTAAATTATCGATAGTCCATATCTCGGAAACTATAAGAGATTATGCAGCTTGGCCACCCGGCAATGTAATTAGCATGCCGAATATTACTGGAATGTGAATTGGAACGAAATCGCCAATAGAGAAGACTATTTTACAATTTGGGCCCAAGTTAGAAGCAGAGCCTAAGGTGTAAATTATCGATAGTCCATATCTCGGAAACTATAAGAGATAATGCAATTTGGCAACCGGCAATGTAATTAGCATGCCGAATATTACTTGGAATGTGAATTGGAACGAAATCGCCAATAGATAAGACCATTTTACAATTTGGGCCCAAGTTAGAAGCAGAGCCTAAGGTGTAAATTATCGATAGTCCATATCTCGGAAAACTATAAGACATAATGCAATTTGGCAACCGGCAATGTAATTAGCATGCCGAATACTACTTGGAATGTGAATTGGAACGAAATCGCCAATATATAAGACCATTTTACAGTTTGGGCCCAAGTTAGAAGCAGATGCCTAAGGTTAAAAATAATCGATAGTCCATATCTCGGAAACTATAAGAGATAATGCAATTTGGGAACCGGCAATGTAATTAGCATGCCGAATATTACTTGGAATGTGAATTGGAACGAAATCGCCAATAGATAAGACCATTTTACAATTTGGGCCCAAGTTAGAAGCAGAGCCTAAGGTGTAATTTATCGATAGTCCATATCTCGGAAACTATAAGAGATAATGCAACTTGGCCACCGGCAATGTAATTAGCATGCCGGATACTATTTGGAATGTGAATTGGAACGAAATCGCCAATAGATGAGACCATTTTACAATTTGGGCCCAAGTTAGAAGCAGAGCCTAAGGTGTAAATTATCGATAGTCCATATCTCGGAAACTATAGGAGATAATTCAATTTGGCAACCGGCAATGTAATTAGCATGCCGAATATTACTTGGAATGTGAATTGGAACGAAATCGCCAATAGATAAGACCATTTTACAATTTGGGCCCAAGTTAGAAGCAGAGCCTAGGTTAGTCCATATCTCGGAAAACTATAAGAGATAATGCAATTTGGCAACCGGCAATGTAATTAGCATGCCGAATATTACTTGGAATGGGAATTGGAACGAAATCGCCAATAGATAAGACGATTTTACAATTTGGGCCCAAGTTAGAAGCAGAGCCTAAGGTGTAAATTATCGATAGTCCATATCTCGGAAACTATAAGAGATAATGCAATTTGGCAACCGGCAATTTAATTAAACATGCCGAATATTACTTGGAATGTGAATTGGAACGAAATCGCCAATAGATAAGACCATTTACAATTTGGGCCCAAGTTAGAAGCAGAGCCTAAGGTGTAAATTATCGATAGTCCATATCTCGGAAACTATAAGAGATAATGCAATTTGTGCAACCGGCAATGTAATTAGCATGCCGAATATTACTTGGAATGTGAATTGGAACGAAATCGCCAATAGATAAGGCCATTTTACAATTTGGGCCCAAGTTAGAAGCAGAGCCTAAGGTGTAAATTATCGATAGTTCATATCTCGGAAACTATAAGAGATAATGCAATTTGGCAACCGGCAATGTAATTAGCATGCCGAATATTACTTGGAATGTGAATTGGAACGAAATCGGCAATAGATAAGACCATTTTACAATTTGGGCCCAAGTTAGAAGCAGAGCCTAAGGTGTAAATTATCCATAGTCCATATCTCGGAAACTATAAGAGATAATGCAATTTGGCAACTGGCAATGTAATTAGCATGCCGAATATTACTTGGAATGTGATTTGGAACGAAATCGCCAATAGATAAGACCATTTTACAATTTGGGCCCAAGTTAGAAGCAGAGCCTAAGGTGTAAATTATCGATAGTCCATATCTCGGAAAACTATAGAGATAATGCAATTTGGCAACCGGCAATGTAATTAGCAAGCCGAATACTACTTGGAATGTGAATTGGAACGAAATCGCCAATAGATAAGACCATTTTACAGTTTGGGCCCAAGTTAGAAGCAGAGCCTAAGGTTAAAAACAATCGATAGTCCATATTTCGGGAAACTATAAGAGATAATGCAATTTGGGAACCGGCAATGTAATTAGCATGTCGAATATTACTTGGAATGTGAATTGGAACGAAATCGCCATAGAGAAGACCATTTTACAATTTGGGCCCAAGTTAGAAGCAGAGCCTAAGGTGTAAATTATCGATAGTCCATATCTCGGAAACTATAAGAGATAAATGCAGTTTGGCAACCGGCAATGTAATTAGCATGCCGAATATTACTTGGAATGTGAATTTGAACGAAATCGCCAATAGATAAGACCATTTTACAATTTGGGCCCAAGTTAGAAGCAGAGCCTAAGGTGTAAATTATCGATAGTCCCATATCTCGGAAACTATAAGACATAATGCAATTTGGCAACCGCAATGTAATTAGCATGCCGAATACTACTTGGAATGTGAATTGGAACAAAATCGCCAATAGATAAGACCATTTTACAATTTGGGCCCCAAGTTAGAAGCAGAGCCTAAGGTTAAAAATAATCGATAGTCCATATCTCGGAAACTATAAGAGATAATGCAATTGGGAACCGGCAATGTAATTAGCATGTCGAATATTACTTGGAATGTGAATTGGAACGAAATCGCCAATAGATAAGACCATTTTACAATTTGGGCCCAAGTTAGAAGCAGAGCCCAAGGTGTAATTTATCGATAGTCCATATCTCGGAAACTATAAGAGATAATGCAACTTGGCCACCGGCAATGTAATTAGCATGCCGAATACTACTTGGAATGTGAATTGGAACGAAATCGCCAATAGATAAGACCATTTTACAATTTGGGCCCAAGTTAGAAGCAGAGCCTAAGGTGTAAATTATCGATAGTCCATATCTCGGAAACTATAGGAGATAATTCAATTTGGCAACCGGCAATGTAATTAGCATGCCGAATATTACTTGGAATGTGAATTGGAACGATATCGCCAATAGATAAGACCATTTTACAATTTGGGCCCAAGTTAGAAGCAGAGCCTAAGTGTAAATTATCGATAGTCCATATCTCGGAAACTATAAGAGATAATGCAATTTGGCAACCGGCAATGTAATTAGCATGCCGAATATTACTTGGAATGTGAATTGGAACGAAATCGCCAATAGATAAGACGATTTTACAATTTGGGCCCAAGTTAGAAGCAGAGCCTAAGGTGTAAATTATCGATAGTCCATATCTCGGAAACTATAAGAGATAATGCAATTTGGCAACCGGCAATTTAATTAACATGCCGAATATTACTTGGAATGTGAATTGGAACGAAATCGCCAATAGATAAGACCATTTTACAATTTAGGGCCCAAGTTAGAAGCAGAGCCTAAGGTGTAAATTATCGATAGTCCATATCTCGGAAACTATAAGAGCTAATGCAATTTGGCAACCGGCAATGTAATTAGCATGCCGAATATTACTTGGAATGTGAATTGGAACGAAATCGCCAATAGATAAGACCATTTTACAATTTGGGCCCAAATTAGAAGCAGAGCCTAAGGTGTAAATTATCGATAGTCCATATCTCGGAAACTATAAGAGATAATGCAATTTGGCAACCGGCAATGTAATTAGCATGCCGAATATTACTTGGAATGTGAATTGGAACGAAATCGCCAATAGATAAGGCCATTTTACAATTTGGGCCCAAGTTAGAAGCAGAGCCTAAGGTGTAAATTATCGATAGTTCATATCTCGGAAACTATAAGAGCATAATGCAAATTGGCAACCGGCAATGTAATTAGCATGCGAAGATTACTTGGAATGTGAATTGGAACGATATCGGCAATAGATAAGACCATTTACAATTTGGGCCCAAGTTAGAAGCAGAGCCTAAGGTGTAAATTATCCATAGTCCCATATCCCGGAAACTATAAGAGATAATGCAATTTGGCAACTGGCAATGTAATTAGCATGCCGAATATTACTTGGAATGTGAATTGGAAAGAAATCGCCAATAGATAAGACCATTTTACAATTTGGGCCCAAGTTAGAAGCAGAGCCTAAGGTGTAAATTATCGATAGTCCATATCTCGGAAACTATAAGAGATAATGCAATTTGGCAACCGGCAATGTAATTAGCATGCCGAATACTACTTGGAATGTGAATTGGGAACGAAATCGCCAATAGATAAGACCATTTTACAGTTTGGGCCCAAGTTAGAAGCAGAGCCTAAGGTTAAAAATAATCGATAGTCCATATCTCGGAAACTATAAGAGATAATGCAATTTGGGAACCGGCAATGTAATTAGCATGCCGAATATTACTTGGAATGTGAATTGGAACGAAATCGCCAATAGATAAGGCTATTTTACAATTTGGGCCCAAGTTAGAAGCAGAGCTTAAGGTGTAAATTATCGATAGTCCATATCTCGGAAACTATAAGAGATAATGCAGCTTGGACACCGGCAATGTAATTAGCATGCCGAATATTACTTGGAATGTGAATTGGAACGAAATCGCCAATAGAGAAGACCATTTTACAATTTGGGCCCAAGTTAGAAGCAGAGCCTAAGGTGTAAATTATCGATAGTCCATATCTCGGAAACTATAAGAGATAATGCAATTTGGCAACCGGCAATATAATTAGCATGCCGAATATTACTTGGAATGTGAATTGGAACGAAATCGCCAATAGATAAGACCATTTTACAATTTGGGCCCAAGTTAGAAGCAGAGCCTAAGGTGTAAATTATCGATAGTCCATATCTCGGAAACTATAAGAGATAATGCAATTTGGCAACCGGCAATGTAATTAGCATGCCGAATATTACTTGGAATGTGAATTGAACGGAAATCGCCAATAGGTAAGACCATTTTACAATTTGGGCCCAAGTTAGAAGCAGAGCCTAAGGTGTAAATTATCGATAGTCCATATCTCGGAAACTATAAGAGATAATGCAATTTGGCAACCGGCAATGTAATTAGCATGCCGAATATTACTTGGAATGTGAATTGGAACGAAATCGCCAATAGATAAGACCATTTTACAATTTGGGCCCAAGTTAGAAGCAGAGCCTAAGGTGTAAATTATCGATAGTCCATATCTCGGAAACTATAAGAGATAATGCAACTTGGCCACCGGCAATGTAATTAGCATGCCGAATACTACTTGGAATGTGAATTGGAACGAAATCGCCAATAGATAAGACCATTTTACAATTTGGGCCCAAGTTAGAAGCAGAGCCTAAGGTGTAAATTATCGATAGTCCATATCTCGGAAACTATAAGAGATAATGCAATTTGGCAACCGGCAATGTAATTAGCATGCCGAATATTACTTGGAATGTGAATTGGAACGAAATCGCCAATAGATAAGGCCATTTTACAATTTGGGCCCAAGTTAGAAGCAGAGCCTAAGGTGTAAATTATCGATAGTTCATATCTCGGAAACTATAAGATATAATGCAATTTGGCAACCGGCAATGTAATTAGCATGCCGAATATTACTTGGAATGTGAATTGG
Organism: Rhynchophorus ferrugineus; assembly: GCF_030347505.1. Classification (NCBI taxonomy): domain Eukaryota; kingdom Metazoa; phylum Arthropoda; class Insecta; order Coleoptera; family Curculionidae; genus Rhynchophorus; species Rhynchophorus ferrugineus. The sequence goes on from NW_027472873.1 coordinate 7,496, forward strand.
AACGAAATCGGCAATAGATAAGACCATTTTACAATTTGGGCCCAAGTTAGAAGCAGAGCCTAAGGTGTAAATTATCCCATAGTCCATATCTCGGAAACTATAAGAGATAATGCATTTTGGCAACTGGCAATGTAATTAGCATGCCGAATATTACTTGGAATGTGAATTGGAACGAAATCGCCAATAGATAAGACCATTTTACAATTTGGGCCCAAGTTAGAAGCAGAGCCTAAGGTGTAAATTATCGATAGTCCATATCTCGGAAACTATAAGAGATAATGCAATTTGGCAACCGGCAATGTAATTAGCATGCCGAATACTACTTGGAATGTGAATTGGAACGAAATCGCCAATAGATAAGACCATTTTACAGTTTGGGCCCAAGTTAGAAGCAGAGCCTAAGGTTAAAAATAATCGATAGTCCATATCTCGGAAACTATAAGAGATAATGCAATTTGGGAACCGGCAATGTAATTAGCATGCCGAATATTACTTGGAATGTGAATTGGAACGAAATCGCCAATAGATAAGACCATTTTACAATTTGGGCCAAGTAGAAGCAGAGCTTAAGGTGTAAATTATCGATAGTCCATATCTCGGAAACTATAAGAGATAATGCAGCTTGGCCACCGGCAATGTAATTAGCATGCCGAATATTACTTGGAATGTGAATTGGAACGAAATCGCCAATAGAGAAGACCATTTTACAATTTGGGCCCAAGTTAGAAGCAGAGCCTAAGGTGTAAATTATCGATAGTCCATATCTCGGAAACTATAAGAGATAATGCAATTTGGCAACCGGCAATGTAATTAGCATGCAGAATATTACTTGGAATGTGATTGGAACGAAATCGCCAATAGATAAGACCATTTTACAATTTGGGCCCAAGTTAGAAGCAGAGCCTAAGGTGTAAATTATCGATAGTCCATATCTCGGAAACTATAAGACATAATGCAATTTGGCAACCGGCAATGTAATTAGCATGCCGAATACTACTTGGAATGTGAATTGGAACGAAATCGCCAATAGATAAGACCATTTTACAGTTTGGGCCCAAGTTAGAAGCAGAGCCTAAGGTTAAAAATAATCGATAGTCCATATCTCGGAAACTATAAGAGATAATGCAATTTGGGAACCGGCAATGTAATTAGCATGCCGAATATTACTTGGAATGTGAATTGGAACGAAATCGCCAATAGATAAGACCATTTTACAATTTGGGCCCCAGTTAGAAGCAGAGCCTAAGGTGTAATTTATCGATAGTCCATATCTCGGAAACTATAAGAGATAATGCAACTTGGCCACCGGCAATGTAATTAGCATGCCGAATACTACTTGGAATGTGAATTGGAACGAAATCGCCAATAGATGAGACCATTTTACAATTTGGGCCCAAGTTAGAAGCAGAGCCTAAGGTGTAAATTATCGATAGTCCATATCTCGGAAACTATAGGAGATAATTCAATTTGGCAACCGGCAATGTAATTAGCATGCCGAATATTACTTGGAATGTGAATTGGAACGAAATCGCCAATAGATAAGACCATTTTACAATTTGGGCCCAAGTTAGAAGCAGAGCCTAAGGTGTAAATTATCGATAGTCCATATCTCGGAAACTATAAGAGATAATGCAATTTGGCAACCGCAATGTAATTAGCATGCCGAATATTACTTGGAATGTGAATTGGAACGAAATCGCCAATAGATAAGACGATTTTACAATTTGGGCCCAAGTTAGAAGCAGAGCCTAAGGTGTAAATTATCGATAGTCCATATCTCGGAAACTATAAGAGATAATGCAATTTGGCAACCGGCAATTTAATTAACATGCCGAATATTACTTGGAATGTGAATTGGAACGAAATCGCCAATAGATAAGACCATTTTACAATTTGGGCCCAAGTTAGAAGCAGAGCCTAAGGTGTAAAATTATCGATAGTCCATATCTCGGAAACTATAAGAGATAATGCAATTTGGCAACCGGCAGTGTAATTAGCATGCCGAATATTACTTGGAATGTGAATTGGAACGAAATCGCCAATAGATAAGACCATTTTACAATTTGGGCCCAAGTTAGAAGCAGAGCCTAAGGTGTAAATTATCGATAGTCCATATCTCGGAAACTATAAGAGATAATGCAATTTGGCAACCGGCAATGTAATTAGCATGCCGAATACTACTTGGAATGTGAATTGGAAACGAAATCGCCAATAGATAAGACCATTTTACAGTTTGGGCCCAAGTTAGAAGCAGAGCCTAAGGTTAAAAATAATCGATAGTCCATATCTCGGAAACTATAAGAGATAATGCAATTTGGGAACCGGCAATGTAATTAGCATGCCGAATATTACTTGGAATGTGAATTGGAACGAAATCGCCAATAGATAAGACCATTTTACAATTTGGGCCCAAGTTAGAAGCAGAGCTTAAGGTGTAAATTATCGATAGTCCATATCTCGGAAACTATAAGAGATAATGCAGCTTGGCCACCGGCAATGTAATTAGCATGCCGAATATTACTTGGAATGTGAATTGGAACGAAATCGCCAATAGAGAAGACTATTTTACAATTTGGGCCCAAGTTAGAAGCAGAGCCTAAGGTGTAAATTATCGATAGTCCATATCTCGGAAACTATAAGAGATAATGCAATTTGGCAACCGGCAATGTAATTAGCATGCCGAATATTACTTGGAATGTGAATTGGAACGAAATCGCCAATAGATAAGACCATTTTACAATTTGGGCCCAAGTTAGAAGCAGAGCCTAAGGTGTAAATTATCGATAGTCCATATCTCGGAAACTATAAGACATAATGCAATTTGGCAACCGGCAATGTAATTAGCATGCCGAATACTACTTGGAATGTGAATTGGAACGAAATCGCCAATATATAAGACCATTTTACAGTTTGGGCCCAAGTTAGAAGCAGAGCCTAAGGTTAAAAATAATCGATAGTCCATATCTCGGAAACTATAAGAGATAATGCAATTTGGGAACCGGCAATGTAATTAGCATGCCGAATATTACTTGGAATGTGAATTGGAACGAAATCGCCAATAGATAAGACCATTTTACAATTTGGGCCCAAGTTAGAAGCAGAGCCTAAGGTGTAATTTATCGATAGTCCATATCTCGGAAACTATAAGAGATAATGCAACTTGGCCACCGGCAATGTAATTAGCATGCCGGATACTATTTGGAATGTGAATTGGAACGAAATCGCCAATAGATGAGACCATTTTACAATTTGGGCCCAAGTTAGAAGCAGAGCCTAAGGTGTAAATTATCGATAGTCCATATCTCGGAAACTATAGGAGATAATTCAATTTGGCAACCGGCAATGTAATTAGCATGCCGAATATTACTTGGAATGTGACTTGGAACGAAATCGCCAATTAGATAAGACCATTTTACAATTTGGGCCCAAGTTAGAAGCAGAGCCTAAGGTGTAAATTATCGATAGTCCATATCTCGGAAACTATAAGAGATAATGCAATTTGGCAACCGGCAATGTAATTAGCATGCCGAATATTACTTGGAATGTGAATTGGAACGAAATCGGCCAATAGATAAGACGATTTTACAATTTGGGCCCAAGTTAGAAGCAGAGCCTAAGGTGTAAATTATCGATAGTCCATATCTCGGAAACTATAAGAGATAATGCAATTTGGCAACCGGCAATTTAATTAACATGCCGAATATTACTTGGAATGTGAATTGGAACGAAATCGCCAATAGATAAGACCATTTTACAATTTGGGCCCAAGTTAGAAGCAGAGCCTAAGGTGTAAATTATCGATAGTCCATATCTCGGAAAACTATAAGAGATAATGCAATTTGGCAACCGGCAATGTAATTAGCATGCCGAATATTACTTGGAATGTGAATTGGAACGAAATCGCCAATAGATAAGGCCATTTTACAATTTGGGCCCAAGTTAGAAGCAGAGCCTAAGGTGTAAATTATCGATAGTTCATATCTCGGAAACTATAAGAGATAATGCAATTTGGCAACCGGCAATGTAATTAGCATGCCGAATATTACTTGGAATGTGAATTGGAACGAAATCGGCAATAGATAAGACCATTTTACAATTTGGGCCCAAGTTAGAAGCAGAGCCTAAGGTGTAAATTAATCCATAGTCCATATCTCGGAAACTATAAGAGATAATGCAATTTGGCAACTGGCAATGTAATTAGCATGCCGAATATTACTTGGAATGTGAATTGGAACGAAATCGCCAATAGATAAGACCATTTTACAATTTGGGCCCAAGTTAGAAGCAGAGCCTAAGGTGTAAATTATCGATAGTCCATATCTCGGAAACTATAAGAGATAATGCAATTTGGCAACCGGCAATGTAATTAGCATGGCCGAATACTACTTGGAATGTGAATTGGAACGAAATCGCCAATAGATAAGACCATTTTACAGTTTGGGCCCAAGTTAGAAGCAGAGCCTAAGGTTAAAAACAATCGATAGTCCATATTTCGGAAACTATAAGAGATAATGCAATTTGGGAACCGGCAATGTAATTAGCATGCCGAATATTACTTGGAATGTGAATTGAACGAAATCGCCAATAGATAAGACCATTTTACAATTTGGGCCCAAGTTAGAAGCAGAGCTTAAGGTGTAAATTATCGATAGTCCATATCTCGGAAACTATAAGAGATAATGCAGCTTGGCCACCGGCAATGTAATTAGCATGCCGAATATTACTTGGAATGTGAATTGGAACGAAATCGCCAATAGAGAAGACCATTTTACAATTTGGGCCCAAGTAGGTTCGTCCATCGATCGATGGACGAACCTAAGCAGAGCCTAAGGTGTAAATTATCGATAGTCCATATCTCGGAAACTATAAGAGATAATGCAATTTGGCAACCGGCAATGTAATTAGCATGCCGAATATTACTTGGAATGTGAATTGGAACGAATCGCCAATAGATAAGACCATTTTACAATTTGGGCCCAAGTTAGAAGCAGAGCCTAAGGTGTAAATTATCGATAGTCCATATCTCGGAAACTATAAGAGATAAAGCAATTTGGCAACCGGCAATGTAATTAGCATGCCGAATATTACTTGGAATGTGAATTGGAACGAAATCGCCAATAGGTAAGACCATTTTACAATTTGGGCCAAGTTAGAAGCAGAGCCTAAGGTGTAAATTATCGATAGTCCATATCTCGGAAACTATAAGAGATAATGCAATTAGGCAACCGGCAATGTAATTAGCATGCCGAATATTACTTGGAATGTGAATTGGAACGAAATCGCCAATAGATAAGACCATTTTACAATTTGGGCCCAAGTTAGAAGCAGAGCCTAAGGTGTAAATTATCGATAGTCCATATCTCGGAAACTAAAAGAGATAATGCAATTTGGCAACCGGCAATGTAATTAGCATGCCGAATATTACTTGGAATGTGAAATGGAACGAAATCGCCAATAGATAAGACCATTTTACAATTTGGGCCCAAGTTAGAAGCAGAGCCTAAGGTGTAAATTATCGATAGTCCATATCTCGGAAACTATAAGAGATAATGCAATTTGGCAACCGGCAATGTAATTAGCATGCCGAATACTACTTGGAATGTGAATTGGAACGAAATCGCCAATAGATAAGACCATTTTACAGTTTGGGCCCCAAGTTAGAAGCAGAGCCTAAGGTTAAAAATAATCGATAGTCCATATCTCGGAAACTATAAGAGATAATGCAATTTGGGAACCGGCAATGTAATTAGCATGCCGAATATTACTTGGAATGTGAATTGGAACGAAATCGCCAATAGATAAGACCATTTTACAATTTGGGCCCAAGTTAGAAGCAGAGCCTAAGGTGTAAATTATCGATAGTCCATATCTCGGAAACTATAAGAGATAATGCAACTTGGCCACCGGCAATGTAATTAGCATGCCGAATACTACTTGGAATGTGAATTGGAACGAAATCGCCAATAGATAAGACCATTTTACAATTTGGGCCCAAGGTTAGAAGCAGAGCCTAAGGTGTAAATTATCGATAGTCCATATCTCGAAAACTATAGAGATAATGCAATTTGGCAACCGGCAATGTAATTAGCATGCCGAATATTACTTGGAATGTGATTGGAACGAAATCGCCAATAGATAAGACCATTTTACAATTTGGGCCCAAGTTAGAAGCAGAGCCTAAGGTGTAAATTATCGATAGTCCATATCTCTGAAACTATAAGAGATAATGCAATTTGGCAACCGGCAATGTAATCAGCATGCCGAGTATTACTTGGAATGTGAATTGGAACGAAATCGCCAATAGATAAGGCCATTTTACAATTTGGGCCCAAGTTAGAAGCAGAGCCTAAGGTGTAAATTATCGATAGTCCATATCTCGGAAACTATAAGAGATAATGCAATTTGGCAACCGGCAATGTAATTAGCATGTCGAATATTACTTGGAATGTGAATTGGAACGAAATCGCCAATAGATAAGACCATTTTACAATTTGGGCCCAAGTTAGAAGCAGAGCCTAAGGTGTAAATTATCGATAGTCCATATCTCGGAAACTATAAGAGATAATGCAATTTGGCAACCGGCAATGTAATTAGCATGCCGAATATTACTTGGAATGTGAATTGGAACGAAATCGCCAATAGATAAGACCATTTACAATTTGGGCCCAAGTTAGAAGCAGAGCCTAAGGTGTAAATTATCGATAGTCCATATCTCGGAAACTATAAGAGATAATGCAATTTGGCAACCGGCAATGTAATTAGCATGCCGAATACTACTTGGAATGTGAATTGGAACGAAATCGCCAATAGATAAGACCATTTTACAGTTTGGGCCCAAGTTAGAAGCAGAGCCTAAGGTTAAAAATAATCGATAGTCCATATCTCGGAAACTATAAGAGATAATGCAATTTGGGAACCGGCAATATAATTAGCATGCCGAATATTACTTGGAATGTGAATTGGAACGAAATCGCCAATAGATAAGACCATTTTACAATTTGGGCCCCAAGTTAGAAGCAGAGCCTAAGGTGTAAATTATCGATAGTCCATATCTCGGAAACTATAAGAGATAATGCAACTTGGCCACCGGCAATGTAATTAGCATGCCGAATACTACTTGGAATGTGAATTGGAACGAAATCGCCAATAGATAAGACCATTTTACAATTGGGCCCAAGTTAGAAGCAGAGCCTAAGGTGTAAATTATCGATAGTCCATATCTCGAAAACTATAAGAGATAATGCAATTTGGCAACCGGCAATGTAATTAGCATGCCGAATATTACTTGGAATGTGAATTGGAACGAAATCGCCAATAGATAAGACCATTTTACAATTTGGGCCCAAGTTAGAAGCAGAGCCTAAGGTGTAAATTATCGATAGTCCATATCTCTGAAACTATAAGAGATAATGCAATTTGGCAACCGGCAATGTAATCAGCATGCCGAGTATTACTTGGAATGTGAATTGGAACGAAATCGCCAATAGATAAGGCCATTTTACAATTGGGCCCAAGTTAGAAGCAGAGCCTAAGGTGTAAATTATCGATAGTCCATATCTCGGAAACTATAAGAGATAATGCAAATTGGCAACCGGCAATGTAATTAGCATGCCGAATATTACTTGGAATGTGAATTGGAACGAAATCGCCAATAGATAAGACCATTTTACAATTTGGGCCCAAGTTAGGAGCAGAGCCTAAGGTGTAAATTATCGATAGTCCATATCTCGGAAACTATAAGAGATAATGCAATTTCGCAACCGGCAATGTAATTAGCATGCCGAATATTACTTGGAATGTGAATTGGGACGAAATCGCCAATAGATAAGACCATTTTACAATTTGGGCCCAAGTTAGAAGCAGAGCCTAAGGTGTAAATTATCGATAGTCCATATCTCGGGAAACTATAAGAGATAATGCAATTTGGCAACCGGCAATGTAATTAGCATGCCGAATATTACTTGGAATGTGATTGGAACGAAATCGCCAATAGATAAGACCATTTACAATTTAGGCCCAAGTTAGAAGCAGAGCCTAAGGTGTAAATTATCGATAGTCCATATCTCGGAAACTATAAGAGATAATGCAATTTGGCAACCGGCAATGTAATTAGCATGACGAATATTACTTGGAATGTGAATTGGAACGAAATCGCCAATAGATAAGACCATTTTACAGTGTGGGCCCAAGTTAGACGCAGAGCCTAAGGTTAAAATAATCGATAGTCCATATCTCGGAAACTATAATAGATAATGCAATTGGCAACCGGCAATGTAATTAGCATGCCGAATATTACTTGGAAAGTGAATTGGAACGAAATCGCCAATAGATAAGACCATTTTACATTTGGGCCCAAGTTAGAAGCAGAGCCTAAGGTGTAAATTATCGATAGTCCATATCTCGGAAACTATAAGAGATAATGCAATTTGGCAACCGGCAATGTAATTAGCATGCCGAATATTACTTGGAATGTGAATTGGAACGAAATCGCCAATAGATAAGACCATTTTACAATTTGGGCCAAGTTAGAATCAGAGCCTAAGGTGTAAATTATCGATAGTCCATATCTCGGAAACTATAAGAGATAATGCAATTTGGCAACCGGCAATGCAATTAGCATGCCGAATATTACTTGAAATGTGAATTGGAACGAAATCGCCAATAGATAAGACCATTTTACAATTTGAGCCCAAGTTAGAAGCATAGCCTAAGGTGTAAATTATCGATAGTCCATATCTCGGAAACTATAAGAGATAATGCAATTTGGCAACCGGCAATGTAATTAGCATGCCGAATATTACTTGGAGAGTGAATTGGAACGAAATCGCCAATAGATAAGACCATTTTACAATTTGGGCCCAAGTTAGAAGCAGAGCCTAAGGTGTAAATTATCGATAGTCCATATCTCGGAAACTACAAGAGATAATGCAATTTGGCAACCGGCAATGTAATTAGCATGCCGAATATTACTTGGAATGTGAATTGGAACGAAATCGCCAATAGATAAGACCATTTTACAATTTGGGCCCAAGTTAGAAGCAGAGCCTAAGGTGTAAATTATCGATAGTCCATATCTCGGAAACTATAAGAGATAATGCAATTTGGCAACCGGCAATGTAATTAGCATGCCGAATATTACTTGGAATGTGAATTGGAACGAAATCGGCAATAGATAAGACCATTTTACAATTTGGGCAGAAGTTAGAAGCAGAGCCTAAGGTGTAAATTATCGATAGTCCATATCTCGGAAACTATAAGAGATAATGCAATTGGCAACCGGCAATGCAATTAGCATGCCGAATATTACTTGGAATGTGAATTGGAACGAAATCGCCAATAGATAAGACCATTTTACAATTTGAGCCAAGTTAGAAGCAGAGCCTAAGGTGTAAATTATCGATAGTCCATATCTCGAAACTATAAGAGATAATGCAATTGGCAACCGGCAATGTAATTAGCATGCCGAATATTACTTGGAGAGTGAATTGGAACGAAATCGCCAATAGATAAGATCATTTTACAATTTGGGCCCAAGTTAGAAGCAGAGCCTAAGGTGAAAATTATCGATAGTCCATATCTCGGAAACTATAAGAGATAATGCAATTGGCACACGGCAATGTAATTAGCATGCCGAATATTACTTGGAATGTGAATTGGAACGAAATCGCCAATAGATAAGACCATTTTACAATTTGGGCCCAAGTTAGAAGCAGAGCCCTAAGGTGTAAATTATCGATAGTCCATATCTCGGAAACTACAAGAGATAATGCAATTTGGCAACCGGCAATGTAATTAGCATGCCGAATATTACTTGGAATGTGAATTGGAACGAAATCGCCAATAGATAAGACCATTTTACAATTTGGGCCCAAGTTAGAAGCAGAGCCTATGGTGTAAATTATCGATAGTCCATATCTCGGAAACTATAAGAGATAATGCAATTTGGCAACCGGCAATGTAATTAGCATGCCGAATATTACTTGGAATGTGAATTGAATGAAATCGCCAATAGATAAGACCATTTTACAATTTGGGCCCAAGTTAGAAGCAGAGCCTAAGGTGTAAATTATCGATAGTCCATATCTCGGAAACTATAAGAGATAATGCAATTTGGCAACCGGCAATGTAATTAGCATGCCGAATATTACTTGGAATGTGAATTGGAACGAAATCACCAATATTTAAGACCATTTTACAATTTGGGCCCAAGTTAGAAGCAGAGCCTAAGGTGTAAATTATCAATAGTCCATATCTCGGAAACTATAAGAGATAATTCAATTGGCAACCGGCAATGTAATTAGCATGCCGGATATTACTTGGAATGTGAATTGGAACGAAATCGCCAATAGATAAGACCATTTTACAATTTGGGCCCAAGTTAGAAGCAGAGCCTAGGTGTAAATTACCGATAGTCCATATCTCGGAAACTATATGAGATAATGCAATTTGCAACCGGCAATGTAATTAGCATGCCGAATATTACTTGGAATGTGAATTGGAACGAAATCGCCAATAGATAAGACGATTTTACAATTTGGGCCCAAGTTAGAAGCAGAGCCTAAGGTGTAAATTATCGATAGTCCATATCTCGGAAACTATAAGAGATAATGCAATTTGGCAAACCGGCAATGTAATTAGCATGCCGAATATTACTTGGAATGTGAATTGGAACGAAATCGCCAATAGATAAGACCATTTTACAATTTGGGCCCAAGTTAGAAGCAGAACCTAAGGTTAAAATTATCGATAGTCCATATCTCGGAAACTATAAGAGATAATGCAATTTGGCAACCGGCAATGTAATTAGCATGCCGAATATTACTTGGAATATGAATTGGAACGAAATCGCCAATAGAGAAGACCATTTTACAATTTGGGCCCAAGTTAGAAGCAGAGCCTAAGGTGTAAATTATCGATAGTCCATATCTCGGAAACTATAAGAGATAATGCAATTTGGCAACCGGCAATGTAATTAGCATGCCGAATATTATTTGGAATGTGAATTGGAACGAAATCGCCAATAGATAAGACCATTTTACAATTTGGGCCCAAGTTAGAAGCAGAGCCTAAGGTGTAAATTATCGATAGTCCATATCTCGGAAACTATAAGAGATAATGCAATTTGGCAACCGGCAATGTAATTAGCATGCCGAATATTACTTGGAATGTGAATTGGAACGAAATCGCCAATAGATAAGACCATTTTACAATTTGGGTCAAAGTTAGAAGCAGAGCCTAAGGTGTAAATTATCGATAGTCCATATCTCGGAAACTATAAGAGATAATGCAATTTGGCAACCGGCAATGTAATTAGCATGCCGAATATTACTTGGAATGTGAATTGGATTGAAATCGCCAATAGATAAGACCATTTTACAATTTGGGCCCAAGTTAGAAGCAGAGCCTAAGGTGTAAATTATCGATAGTCCATATCTCGGAAACTATAAGAGATAATGCAATTTCGCAACCGGCAATGTAATTAGCATACCGAATATTACTTGGAGTGTGAATTGGAACGAAATCGCCAATAGATTAGACCATTTTACAATTTGGGCCCAAGTTAGAAGCAGAGCCTAAGGTTAAAAATAATCGATAGTCCATATCTCGGAAACTATAAGAGATAATGCAATTTGGCAACCGGCAATGTAATTAGCATGCCGAATATTACTTGGAAAGTGAATTGGAACGAAATCGCCAATAGATAAGACCATTTTACAATTTGGGCCCAAGTTAGAAGCAGAGCCTAAGGTGTAAATTATCGATAATCCATATCTCGGAAACTATAAGAGATAATGCAATTTGGCAACCGGCAATGTAATTAGCATGCCGAATATTACTTGGAATGTGAATTGGAACGAAATCGCCAATAGATAAGACCATTTTACAATTTGGGCCCAAGTTAGAAGCAGAGCCTAAGGTGTAAATTATCGATAGTCCATATCTCGGAAACTATAAGAGATAATGCAATTTGGCAACCGGCAATGTAATTAGCATGCCGAATATTACTTGGAAAGTGAATTGGAACGAAATCGCCAATAGATAAGACCATTTTACAATTTGGGCCCAAGTTAGAAGCAGAGCCTAAGATGTAAATTATCGATAGTCCATATCTCGGAAACTATAAGAGATAATGCAATTTGGCAACCGGAAATGTAATTAGCATGACGAATATTACTTGGAATGTGAATTGGAACGAAATCGCAATAGATAAGACCATTTACAGTTTGGGCCCAAGTTAGACGCAGAGCCTAAGGTTAAAAATAATCGATAGTCCATATCTCGGAAACTATAAGAGATAATGCAATTTGGCAACCGGCAATGTAATTAGCATGCCGAATATTACTTGGAATGTGAATTGGAACGAATCGCCAATAGATAAGACCATTTTACAATTTGGGCCCAAGTTAGAAGCAGAGCCTAAGGTGTAAATTATCGACAGTCCATATCTCGGAAGCTATAAGAGATAATGCAATTTGGCAACCGGTAATGCAATTAGCATGCGAATATTACTTGGAATGTGAATTGGAACGAAATCGCCAATAGATAAGACCATTTTACAATTTGAGCCCAAGTTAGAAGAAGAGCCTAAGGTGTAAATTATCGATGGTCCATATCTCGGAAACTATAAGAGATAATGCAATTTGGCAACCGGCAATGTAATTAGCATGCCGAATATTACTTGGAGAGTGAATTGGAACGAAATCGCCAATAGATAAGACCATTTTACAATTTGGGCCCAAGTTAGAAGCAGAGCCTAAGGTGTAAATTATCGACAGTCCATATCTCGGAAGCTATAAGAGATAATGCAATTTGGCAACCGGCAATGCAATTAGCATGCCGAATATTACTTGGAATGTGAATTGGAACGAAATCGCCAATAGATAAGACCATTTTACAATTTGAGCCCAAGTTAGAAGCAGAGCCTAAGGTGTAAATTATCGATAGTCCATATCTCGGAAACTATAAGAGATAATGCAATTTGGCAACCGGCAATGTAATTGGCATGCCGAATATTACTTGGAGAGTGAATTGGAACGAAATCGCCAATAGATAAGACCATTTTACAATTGGGCACAAGTTAGAAGCAGAGCCTAAGGTGTAAATTATCGATAGCCCATATCTCGGAAACAATAAGAGATAATGCAATTTGGCAAACGGCAATGTAATTAGCATGCCGAATATTACTTGGAATGTGAATTGGAACGAAATCGCCAATAGATAAGACCATTTTACAATTTGGGCCCAAGTTAGAAGCAGAGCCTAAGGTGTAAATTATCGATAGTCCAAATCTCGGAAACTACAAGAGATAATGCAATTTGGCAACCGGCAATGTAATTAGCATGCCGAATATTACTTGGAATGTGAATTGGAACGAAATCGCCAATAGATAAGACTATTTTACAATTTGGGCCCAAGTTAGAAGCAGAGCCTAAGGTGTAAATTATCGATAGTCCATATCTCGGAAACTATAAGAGATAATGCAATTTGGCAACCGGCAATGTAATTAGCATCAATTTGGGCCCAAGTTAGAAGCAGAGCCTAAGGTGTAAATTATCGATAGTCCAAATCTCGGAAACTACAAGAGATAATGCAATTTGGCAACCGGCAATGTAATTAGCATGCCGAATATTACTTGAATGTGAATTGGAACGAAATCGCCAATAGATAAGGACCATTTTTACAATTTGGGCCCAAGTTAGAAGCAGAGCCTAAGGTGTAAATTATCGATAGTCCCATATCTCGGAAACTATAAGAGATAATGCAATTTGCCAACCGGCAATGTAATTAGCATGGCCGAATATTACTTGGAATGTGAATTGGAATGAAATCGCCAATAGATAAGACCATTTTACAATTTGGGCCCAAGTTAGAAGCAGAGCCTAAGGTGTAAATTATCGATAGTCCATATCTCGGAAACTATAAGAGATAATGCAATTTGGCAACCGGCAATGTAATTAGCATGCCGAATATTACTTGGAATGTGAATTGGAACGAAATCGGGCAATAGATAAGACCATTTTACAATTTGGGCCCCCAAGTTTAGAAGGCAGAGCCTAAGGTGTAAATTATCGATAGTCCATATCTCGGAAACTATAAGAGATAATGCAATTTGGCAACCGGCAATGTAATTAGCATGCCGAAATATTACTTGGAATGTGAATTGGAACGAAATCGCCAATAGATAAGACCATTTTACAATTTGGGGCCCAAGTTAGAAGCAGAGCCTAAAATGTAAATTATCGATAGTCCATATCTCGGAAACTATAAGAGATAATGCAATTTGGCAACCGGCAATGTAATTAGCATGCCGAATATTACTTGGAATGTGAATTGGAACGAAATCGCCTATAGATAAGACCATTTTACAATTTGGGCCCAAGTTAGAAGCAGAGCCTAAGGTGTAAATTATCGATAGTCCATATCTCGGAAACTATAAGAGATAATGCAATTTGGCAACCGGCAATGTAATTAGCATGCCGAATATTACTTGGAATGTGAATTGGAACGAAATCGCCAATATTTAAGACCATTTTACAATTTGGGCCCAAGTTAGAAGCAGAGCCTAAGGTGTAAATTATCGATAGTCCATATCTCGGAAACTATAAGAGATAATTCAATTTGGCAACCGGCAATGTAATTAGCATGCCGAATATTACTTGGAATGTGAATTGGAACGTAATCGCCAATAGATAAGACGATTTTACAATTTGGGGCCCAGGTTAGAAGCAGAGCCTAAGGTGTAAATTATCGATAGTCCATATCTCGGAAACTAATAAGAGATAATGCAATTTGGCAACCGGCAATGTAATTAGCATGCCGAATATTACTTGGAATGTGAATTGGAACGAAATAGCCAATAGAGAAGACCATTTTACAATTTGGGCCCAAGTTAGAAGCAGAGCCCTAAGGTGTAAATTATCGATAGTCCATATCTCGGAAACTATAAGAGATAATGCAATTTGGGCAACCGGCAATGTAATTAGCATGCCGAATATTACTTGGAATGTGAATTGGAACGAAATCGCCAATAGATAAGACCATTTTACAATTTGGGCCCAAGTTAGAAGCAGAGCCTAAGGTGTAAATTATCGGATAGTCCATATCTCGGAAACTATAAGAGATAATGCAATTTGGCAACCGGCAATGTAATTAGCATGCCGCAATATTACTTGGAATGTGAATTGGAACGAAATCGCCAATAGATAAGACCATTTTACAATTTGGGCCCAAGTTAGAAGCAGAGCCTAAGGTGTAAAATTATCGATAGTCCATATCTCGGAAACTATAAGAGATAATGCAATTTGGCAACCGGCAATGTAATTAGCATGCCGAATATTACTTGGAATGTGAATTGGAACGAAATCGCCAATAGAGAAGACCATTTTACAATTTGGGCCCAAGTTAGAAGCAGAGCCTAAGGTGTAAATTATCGATAGTCCATATCTCGAAAACTATAAGAGATAATGCAATTTGGCAACCGGCAATGTAATTAGCATGCCGAATATTACTTGGAATGTGAATTGGAACGAAATCGCCAATAGATAAGACCATTTTACAATTTGGGCCCAAGTTAGAAGCAGAGCCTAAGGTGTAAATTATCGATAGTCCATATCTCTGAAACTATAAGAGATAATGCAATTTGGCAACCGGCAATGTAATCAGCATGCCGAGTATTACTTGGAATGTGAATTGGAACGAAATCGCCAATAGATAAGGCCATTTTACAATTTGGGCCCAAGTTAGAAGCAGAGCCTAAGGTGTAAATTATCGATAGTCCATATCTCGGAAACTATAAGAGATAATGCAATTTGGCAACCGGCAATGTAATTAGCATGCCGAATATTACTTGGAATGTGAATTGGAACGAAATCGCCAATAGATAAGACCATTTTACAATTTGGGCCCAAGTTAGGAGCAGAGCCTAAGGTGTAAATTATCGATAGTCCATATCTCGGAAACTATAAGAGATAATGCAATTTCGCAACCGGCAATGTAATTAGCATGCCGAATATTACTTGGAATGTGAATTGGGACGAAATCGCCAATAGATAAGACCATTTTACAATTTGGGCCCAAGTTAGAAGCAGAGCCTAAGGTGTAAATTATCGATAGTCCATATCTCGGAAAACTATAAGAGATAATGCAATTTGGCAACCGGCAATGTAATTAGCATGCCGAATATTACTTGGAATGTGAATTGGGAACGAAATCGCCAATAGATAAGACCATTTTACAATTTAGGCCCAAGTTAGAAGCAGAGCCTAAGGTGTAAATTATCGATAGTCCATATCTCGGAAACTATAAGAGATAATGCAATTTGGCAACCGGCAATGTAATTAGCATGACGAATATTACTTGGAATGTGAATTGGAACGAAATCGCCAATAGATAAGACCATTTTACAGTTTGGGCCCAAGTTAGACGCAGAGCCTAAGGTTAAAAATAATCGATAGTCCATATCTCGGAAACTATAAAAGATAATGCAATTTGGCAACCGGCAATGTAATTAGCATGCCGAATATTACTTGGAAAGTGAATTGGAACGAAATCGCCAATAGATAAGACCATTTTACAATTTGGGCCCAAGTTAGAAGCAGAGCCTAAGGTGTAAATTATCGATAGTCCATATCTCGGAAACTATAAGAGATAATGCAATTTGGCAACCGGCAATGTAATTAGCATGCCGAATATTACTTGGAATGTGAATTGGAACGAAATCGCCAATAGATAAGACCATTTTACAATTTGGGCCCAAGTTAGAATCAGAGCCTAAGGTGTAAATTATCGATAGTCCATATCTCGGAAACTATAAGAGATAATGCAATTTGGCAACCGGCAATGCAATTAGCATGCCGAATATTACTTGAAATGTGAATTGGAACGAAATCGCCAATAGATAAGACCATTTTACAATTTGAGCCCAAGTTAGAAGCATAGCCTAAGGTGTAAAATTATCGATAGTCCATATCTCGGAAACTATAAGAGATAATGCAATTTGGCAACCGGCAATGTAATTAGCATGCCGAATATTACTTGGAGAGTGAATTGGAACGAAATCGCCAATAGATAAGACCATTTTACAATTTGGGCCCAAGTTAGAAGCAGAGCCTAAGGTGTAAATTATCGATAGTCCATATCTCGGGAAACTACAAGAGATAATGCAATTTGGCAAACCGGCAATGTAATTAGGCATGCCGAATATTACTTGGAATGTGAATTGGAACGAAATCGCCAATAGATAAGACCATTTTACAATTTGGGCCCAAGTTAGAAGCAGAGCCTCAAGGTGTAAATTATCGATAGTCCATATCTCGGAAACTATAAGAGATAATGCAATTTGGCAACCGGCAATGTAATTAGCATGCCGAATATTACTTGGAATGTGAATTGGAACGAAATCGGCAATAGATAAGACCATTTTACAATTTGGGCAGAAGTTAGAAGCAGAGCCTAAGGTGTAAATTATCGATAGTCCATATCTCGGAAACTATAAGAGATAATGCAATTTGGCAACCGGCAATGCAATTAGCATGCCGAATATTACTTGGAATGTGAATTGGAACGAAATCGCCAATAGATAAGACCATTTTACAATTTTGAGCCCAAGTTAGAAGCAGAGCCTAAGGTGTAAATTATCGATAGTCCATATCTCGGAAACTATAAGAGATAATGCAATTTGGCAACCGGCAATGTAATTAGCATGCCGAATATTACTTGGAGAGTGAATTGGAACGAAATCGCCAATAGATAAGATCATTTTACAATTTTGGGCCCAAGTTAGAAGCAGAGCCTAAGGTGAAAATTATCGATAGTCCATATCTCGGAAACTATAAGAGATAATGCAATTTGGCACACGGCAATGTAATTAGCATGCCGAATATTACTTGGAATGTGAATTGGACGAAATCGCCAATAGATAAGACCATTTTACAATTTGGGGCCCAAGTTAGAAGCAGAGCCTAAGGTGTAAATTATCGATAGTCCATATCTCGGAAACTACAAGAGATAATGCAATTTGGCAACCGGCAATGTAATTAGCATGCCGAATATTACTTGGAATGTGAATTGGAACGAAATCGCCAATAGATAAGACCATTTTACAATTTGGGCCCAAGTTAGAAGCAGAGCCTATGGTGGTAAATTATCGATAGTCCATATCTCGGAAACTATAAGAGATAATGCAATTTGGCAACCGGCAATGTAAATTAGCATGCCGAATATTACTTGGAATGTGAATTGGAATGAAATCGCCAATAGATAAGACCATTTTACAATTTGGGCCCAAGTTAGAAGCAGAGCCTAAGGTGTAAATTATCGATAGTCCATATCTCGGAAAACTATAAGAGATAATGCAATTTGGCAACCGGCAATGTAATTAGCATGCCGAATATTACTTGGAATGTGAATTGGAACGAAATCACCAATATTTAAGACCATTTTACAATTTGGGCCAAGTTAGAAGCAGAGCCTAAGGTGTAAATTATCAATAGTCCATATCTCGGAAACTATAAGAGATAATTCAATTTGGCAACCGGCAATGTAATTAGCATGCCGGATATTACTTGGAATGTGAATTGGAACGAAATCGCCAATAGATAAGACCATTTTACAATTTGGGCCCAAGTTAGAAGCAGAGCCTAAGGTGTAAATTAACCGATAGTCCATATCTCGGAAACTATATATGAGATAATGCAATTTGGCAACCGGCAATGTAATTAGCATGCCGAATATTACTTGGAATGTGAATTGGAACGAAATCGCCAATAGATAAGACGATTTTACAATTTGGGCCCAAGTTAGAAGCAGAGCCTAAGGTGTAAATTATCGATAGTCCATATCTCGGAAACTATAAGAGATAATGCAATTTGGCAACCGGCAATGTAATTAGCATGCCGAATATTACTTGGAATGTGAATTGGAACGAAATCGCCAATAGATAAGACCATTTTACAATTTGGGCCCAAGTTAGAAGCAGAACCTAAGGTTAAAATTATCGATAGTCCATATCTCGGAAACTATAAGAGATAATGCAATTTGGCAACCGGCAATGTAATTAGCATGCCGAATATTACTTGGAATATGAATTGGAACGAAATCGCCAATAGAGAAGACCATTTTACAATTTGGGCCCAAGTTAGAAGCAGAGCCTAAGGTGTAAATTATCGATAGTCCATATCTCGGAAACTATAAGAGATAATGCAATTTGGCAACCCGGCAATGTAATTAGCATGCCGAATATTATTTGGAATGTGAATTGGAACGAAATCGCCAATAGATAAGACCATTTTACAATTTGGGCCCAAGTTAGAAGCAGAGCCTAAGGTGTAAATTATCGATAGTCCATATCTCGGAAACTATAAGAGATAATGCAATTTGGCAACCGGCAATGTAATTAGCATGCCGAATATTACTTGGAATGTGAATTGGAACGAAATCGCCAATAGATAAGACCATTTTACAATTTGGGTCAAAGTTAGAAGCAGAGCCTAAGGTGTAAATTATCGATAGTCCATATCTCGGAAACTATAAGAGATAATGCAATTTGGCAACCGGCAATGTAATTAGGCATGCCGAATATTACTTGGAATGTGAATTGGATTGAAATCGCCAATAGATAAGACCCATTTTACAATTTGGGCCCAAGTTAGAAGCAGAGCCTAAGGTGTAAAATTATCGATAGTCCATATCTCGGAAACTATAAGAGATAATGCAATTTCGCAACCGGCAATGTAATTAGCATACCGAAATATTACTTGGAGTGTGAATTGGAACGAAATCGCCAATAGATTAGACCATTTTACAATTTGGGGCCCAAGTTAGAAGCAGAGCCCTAAGGTTAAAAATAATCGATAGTCCATATCTCGGAAACTATAAGAGATAATGCAATTTGGCAACCGGCAATGTAATTAGCATGCCGAATATTACTTGGAAAGTGAATTGGAACGAAATCGCCAATAGATAAGACCATTTTACAATTTGGGCCCCAAGTTAGAAGCAGAGCCTAAGGTGGTAAATTATCGATAATCCATATCTCGGAAACTATAAGAGATAATGCAATTTGGCAACCGGCAATGTAATTAGCATGCCGAATATTACTTGGAAAGTGAATTGGAACGAAATCGCCAATAGATAAGACCATTTTACAATTTGGGCCCAAGTTAGAAGCAGAGCCTAAGATGTAAATTATCGATAGTCCATATCTCGGAAACTATAAGAGATAATGCAATTTGGCAACCGGAAATGTAATTAAGCATGACGAATATTACTTGGAATGTGAATTGGAACGAAATCGCCAATAGATAAGACCATTTTACAGTTTGGGCCCCAAGTTAGACGCAGAGCCTAAGGTTAAAAATAATCGATAGTCCATATCTCGGAAACTATAAGAGATAATGCAATTTGGCAACCGGCAATGTAATTAGCATGCCGAATATTACTTGGAATGTGACATTGGAACGAAATCGCCAATAGATAAGACCATTTTACAATTTGGGCCCAAGTTAGAAGCAGAGCCTAAGGTGTAAATTTATCGACAGTCCATATCTCGGAAGCTATAAGAGATAATGCAATTTGGCAACCGGTAATGCAATTAGCATGCCGAATATTACTTGGAATGTGAATTGGAACGAAATCGCCAATAGATAAGACCATTTTACAATTTGAGCCCAAGTTAGAAGAAGAGCCTAAGGTGTAAATTATCGATAGTCCATATCTCGGAAACTATAAGAGATAATGCAATTTGGCAACCGGCAATGTAATTAGCATGCCGAATATTACTTGGAGAGTGAATTGGAACGAAATCGCCAATAGATAAGACCATTTTACAATTTGGGCCCAAGTTAGAAGCAGAGCCTAAGGTGTAAATTATCGACAGTCCCATATCTCGGAAGCTATAAGAGATAATGCAATTTGGCAACCGGCAATGCAATTAGCATGCCGAATATTACTTGGAATGTGAATTGGAACGAAATCGCCAATAGATAAGACCATTTTTACAATTTGAGCCCAAGTTAGAAGCAGAGCCTAAGGTGTAAATTATCGATAGTCCATATCTCGGAAACTATAAGAGATAATGCAATTTGGCAACCGGCAATGTAATTGGCATGCCGAATATTACTTGGAGAGTGAATTGGAACGAAATCGCCAATAGATAAGACCATTTTACAATTTGGGCACAAGTTAGAAGCAGAGCCTAAGGTGTAAATTATCGATAGTCCATATCTCGGAAACAATAAGAGATAATGCCAATTTGGCAACCGGCAATGTAATTAGCATGCCGAATATTACTTGGAATGTGAATTGGAACGAAATCGCCCAATAGATAAGACCATTTTACAATTTGGGCCCAAGTTAGAAAGCAGAGCCTAAGGTGTAAATTATCGATAGTCCAAATCTCGGAAACTACAAGAGATAATGCAATTTGGCAACCCGGCAATGTAATTTAGCATGCCGAATATTACTTGGAATGTGAATTGGAACGAAATCGCCAATAGATAAGACTATTTTACAATTTGGGCTCCAAGTTAGAAGCAGAGCCTAAGGTGTAAATTATCGATAGTCCATATCTCGGAAACTATAAGAGATAATGCAATTTGGCAACCGGCAATGTAATTAGCATGCCGAATATTACTTGGAATGTGAATTGGAACGAAATCGCCAATAGATAAGACCATTTTACAATTTTGGGGCCCAAGTTAGAAAGCAGAGCCTAAGGTGTAAATTATCGATAGTCCAAATCTCGGAAACTACAAGAGATAATGGCAATTTGGCAACCGGCAATGTAATTAGCATGCCCGAATATTACTTGGAATGTGAATTGGAACGAAATCGCCAATAGATAAGACCATTTTACAATTTGGGCCCAAGTTAGAAGCAGAGCCCTAAGGTGTAAAATTATCGATAGTCCATATCTCGAAACTATAAGAGATAATGCAATTTGCCAACCGGCAATGTAATTAGCATGCCGAATATTACTTGACTTGGAATGTGAATTGGAATGAAATCGCCAATAGATAAGACCATTTTACAATTTGGGCCCAAGTTAGAAGCAGAGCCTAAGGTGTAAATTATCGATAGTCCATATCTCGGAAACTATAAGAGATAATGCAATTTGGCAACCGGCAATGTAATTAGCATGCCGAATATTACTTGGAATGTGAATTGGAACGAAATCGGCAATAGATAAGACCATTTTACAATTTGGGCCCAAGTTAGAAGCAGAGCCTAAGGTGTAAATTATCGATAGTCCATATCTCGGAAACTATAAGAGATAATGCAATTTGGCAACCGGCAATGTAATTAGCATGCCGAATATTACTTGGAATGTGAATTGGAACGAAATCGCCAATAGATAAGACCATTTTACAATTTGGGCCCAAGTTAGAAGCAGAGCCTAAGATGTAAATTATCGATAGTCCATATCTCGGAAACTATAAGAGATAATGCAATTTGGCAACCGGCAATGTAATTAGCATGCCGAATATTACTTGGAATGTGAATTGGAACGAAATCGCCTATAGATAAGACCATTTTACAATTTGGGCCCAAGTTAGAAGCAGAGCCTAAGGTGTAAATTATCGATAGTCCATATCTCGGAAACTATAAGAGATAATGCAATTTGGCAACCGGCAATGTAATTAGCATGCCGAATATTACTTGGAATGTGAATTGGAACGAAATCGCCAATATTTAAGACCATTTTACAATTTGGGCCCAAGTTAGAAGCAGAGCCTAAGGTGTAAATTATCGATAGTCCATATCTCGGAAACTATAAGAGATAATTCAATTTGGCAACCGGCAATGTAATTAGCATGCCGAATATTACTTGGAATGTGAATTGGAACGTAATCGCCAATAGATAAGACGATTTTACAATTTGGGCCCAGGTTAGAAGCAGAGCCTAAGGTGTAAATTATCGATAGTCCATATCTCGGAAACTATAAGAGATAATGCAATTTGGCAACCGGCAATGTAATTAGCATGCCGAATATTACTTGGAATGTGAATTGGAACGAAATCGCCAATAGAGAAGACCATTTTACAATTTGGGCCCAAGTTAGAAGCAGAGCCTAAGGTGTAAATTATCGATAGTCCATATCTCGGAAACTATAAGAGATAATGCAATTTGGCAACCGGCAATGTAATTAGCATGCCGAATATTACTTGGAATGTGAATTGGAACGAAATCGCCAATAGATAAGACCATTTTACAATTTGGGCCCAAGTTAGAAGCAGAGCCTAAGGTGTAAATTATCGATAGTCCATATCTCGGAAACTATAAGAGATAATGCAATTTGGCAACCGGCAATGTAATTAGCATGCCGAATATTACTTGGAATGTGAATTGGAACGAAATCGCCAATAGATAAGACCATTTTACAATTTGGGCCCAAGTTAGAAGCAGAGCCTAAGGTGTAAATTATCGATAGTCCATATCTCGGAAACTATAAGAGATAATGCAATTTGGCAACCGGCAATGTAATTAGCATGCCGAATATTACTTGGAATGTGAATTGGAACGAAATCGCCAATAGATAAGGCCATTTTACAATTTGGGCCCAAGTTAGAAGCAGAGCCTAAGGTGTAAATTATCGATAGTCCATATCTCGGAAACTATAAGAGATAATGCAATTTGGCTACCGGCAATGTAATTAGCATGCCGAATATTACTTGGAATGTGAATTGGAACGAAATCGCCAATAGATAAGACCATTTTACAATTTGGGCCCAAGTTAGAAGCAGAGCCTAAGGTGTAAATTATCGATAGTCCATATCTCGGAAACTAAAAGAGATAATGCAATTTGGCAACCGGCAATGTAATTAGCATGCCGAATATTACTTGGAATGTGAATTGGAACGAAATCGCCAATAGATAAGACCATTTTACAATTTGGGCCCAAGTTAGAAGCAGAGCCTAAGGTGTAAATTATCGATAGTCCATATCTCAGAAACTATAAGAGATAATGCAATTTGGCAACCGGCAATGTAATTAGCATGCCGAATATTACTTGGAATGTGAATTGGAACGAAATCGCCAATAGATAAGACCATTTTACAATTTGGGCCCAAGTTAGAAGCAGAGCCTAAGGTGTAAATTATCTATAGTCCATATCTCGGAAACTATAAGAGATAATGCAATTTCGCAACCGGCAATGTAATTAGCATGCCGAATATTACTTGGAATGTGAATTGGGACGAAATCGCCAATAGATAAGACCATTTTACAATTTGGGCCCAAGTTAGAAGCAGAGCCTAAGGTGTAAATTATCGATAGTCCATATCTCGGAAACTATAAGAGATAATGCAATTTGGCAACCGGCAATGTAATTAGCATGCCGAATATTACTTGGAATGTGAATTGGAACGAAATCGCCAATAGATAAGACCATTTTACAATTTGGGCCAAAGTTAGAAGCAGAGCCTAAGGTGTAAATTATCGATAGTCCATATCTCGGAAACTATAAGAGATAATGCAACTTGGCCACCGGCAATGTAATTAGCATGCCGAATACTACTTGGAATGTGAATTGGAACGAAATCGCCGATAGATAAGACCATTTTACAATTTGGGCCCAAGTTAGAAGCAGAGCCTAAGGTGTAAATTATCGATAGTCCATATCTCGGAATCTATAGGAGATAATTCAATTTGGCAAACGGCAATGTAATTAGCATGCCGAATATTACTTGGAATGTGAATTGGAACGAAATCGCCAATAGATAAGACCATTTTACAATTTGGGCCCAAGTTAGAAGCAGAGCCTAAGGTGTAAATTATCGATAGTCCATATCTCGGAAACTATAAGAGATAATGCAATTTGGCAACCGGCAATGTAATTAGCATGCCGAATATTACTTGGAATGTGAATTGGAACGAAATCGCCAATAGATAAGACCATTTTACAATTTAGGCCCAAGTTAGAAGCAGAGCCTAAGGTGTAAATTATCGATAGTCCATATCTCGGAAACTATAAGAGATAATGCAACTTGGCCACCGGCAATGTAATTAGCATGCCGAATATTACTTGGAATGTGAATTGGAACGAAATCGCCAATAGGTAAGACCATTTTACAATTTGGGCCCAAGTTAGAAGCAGAGCCTAAGGTGTAAATTATCGATAGTCCATATCTCGGAAACTATAGGAGATAATTCAATTTGGCAACCGGCAATGTAATTAGCATGCCGAATATTACTTGGAATGTGAATTGGAACGAAATCGCCAATAGATAAGACCATTTTACAATTTGGGCCCAAGTTAGAAGCAGAGCCTAAGGTGTAAATTATCGATAGTCCATATCTCGGAAACTATAAGAGATAATGCAATTTGGCAACCGGCAATGTAATTAGCATGCCGAATATTACTTGGAATGTGAATTGGAACGAAATCGCCAATAGATAAGACGATTTTACAATTTGGGCCCAAGTTAGAAGCAGAGCCTAAGGTGTAAATTATCGATAGTCCATATCTCGGAAACTATAAGAGATAATGCAATTTGGCAACCGGCAATGTAATTAGCATGCCGAATATTACTTGGAATGTGAATTGGAACGAAATCGTCAATAGATAAGGCCATTTTACAATTTGGGCCCAAGTTAGAAGCAGAGCCTAAGGTGTAAATTATCGATAGTTCATATCTCGGAAACTATAAGAGATAATGCAATTTGGCAACCGGCAATGTAATTAGCATGCCGAATATTACTTGGAATGTGAATTGGAACGAAATCGGCAATAGATAAGACCATTTTACAATTTGGGCCCAAGTTAGAAGCAGAGCCTAAGGTGTAAATTATCCATAGTCCATATCTCGGAAACTATAAGAGATAATGCATTTTGGCAACTGGCAATGTAATTAGCATGCCGAATATTACTTGGAATGTGAATTGGAACGAAATCGCCAATAGATAAGACCATTTTACAATTTGGGCCCAAGTTAGAAGCAGAGCCTAAGGTGTAAATTATCGATAGTCCATATCTCGGAAACTATAAAAGATGATGCAATTTGGCAACCGGCAATGTAATTAGCATGCCGAATACTACTTGGAATGTGAATTGGAACGAAATCGCCAATAGATAAGACCATTTTACAGTTTGGGCCCAAGTTAGAAGCAGAGCCTAAGGTTAAAAATAATCGATAGTCCATATCTCGGAAACTATAAGAGATAATGCAATTTGGGAACCGGCAATGTAATTAGCATGCCGAATATTACTTGGAATTGGAACGAAATCGCCAATAGATAAGACCATTTTACAATTTGGGCCCAAGTTAGAAGCAGAGCTTAAGGTGTAAATTATCGATAGTCCATATCTCGGAAACTATAAGAGATAATGCAGCTTGGCCACCGGCAATGTAATTAGCATGCCGAATATTACTTGGAATGTGAATTGGAACGAAATCGCCAATAGAGAAGACCATTTTACAATTTGGGCCCAAGTTAGAAGCAGAGCCTAAGGTGTAAATTATCGATAGTCCATATCTCGGAAACTATAAGAGATAATGCAGTTTGGCAACCGGCAATGTAATTAGCATGCCGAATATTACTTGGAATGTGAATTGGAACGAAATCGCCAATAGATAAGACCATTTTACAATTTGGGCCCAAGTTAGAAGCAGAGCCTAAGGTGTAAATTATCGATAGTCCATATCTCGGAAACTATAAGACATAATGCAATTTGGCAACCGGCAATGTAATTAGCATGCCGAATACTACTTGGAATGTGAATTGGAACGAAATCGCCAATAGATAAGACCATTTTACAGTTTGGGCCCAAGTTAGAAGCAGAGCCTAAGGTTAAAAATAATCGATAGTCCATATCTCGGAAACTATAAGAGATAATGCAATTTGGGATCCGGCAATGTAATTAGCATGCCGAATATTACTTGGAATGTGAATTGGAACGAAATCGCCAATAGATAAGACCATTTTACAATTTGGGCCCAAGTTAGAAGCAGAGCCTAAGGTGTAATTTACCGATAGTCCATATCTCGGAAACTATAAGAGATAATGCAACTTGGCCACCGGCAATGTAATTAGCATGCCGAATACTACTTGGAATGTGAATTGGAACGAAATCGCCAATAGATAAGACCATTTTACAATTTGGGCCCAAGTTAGAAGCAGAGCCTAAGGTGTAAATTATCGATAGTCCATATCTCGGAAACTATAGGAGATAATTCAATTTGGCAACCGGCAATGTAATTAGCATGCCGAATATTACTTGGAATGTGAATTGGAACGATATCGCCAATAGATAAGACCATTTTACAATTTGGGCCCAAGTTAGAAGCAGAGCCTAAGGTGTAAATTATCGATAGTCCATATCTCGGAAACTATAAGAGATAATGCAATTTGGCAACCGGCAATGTAATTAGCATGCCGAATATTACTTGGAATGTGAATTGGAACGAAATCGCCAATAGATAAGACGATTTTACAATTTGGGCCCAAGTTAGAAGCAGAGCCTAAGGTGTAAATTATCGATAGTCCATATCTCGGAAACTATAAGAGATAATGCAATTTGGCAACCGGCAATTTAATTAACATGCCGAATATTACTTGGAATGTGAATTGGAACGAAATCGCCAATAGATAAGACCATTTTACAATTTGGGCCCAAGTTAGAAGCAGAGCCTAAGGTGTAAATTATCGATAGTCCATATCTCGGAAACTATAAGAGATAATGCAATTTGGCAACCGGCAATGTAATTAGCATGCCGAATATTACTTGGAATGTGAATTGGAACGAAATAGCCAATAGATAAGACCATTTTACAATTTGGGCCCAAATTAGAAGCAGAGCCTAAGGTGTAAATTATCGATAGTCCATATCTCGGAAACTATAAGAGATAATGCAATTTGGCAACCGGCAATGTAATTAGCATGCCGAATATTACTTGGAATGTGAATTGGAACGAAATCGCCAATAGATAAGGCCATTTTACAATTTGGGCCCAAGTTAGAAGCAGAGCCTAAGGTGTAAATTATCGATAGTTCATATCTCGGAAACTATAAGAGATAATGCAATTTGGCAACCGGCAATGTAATTAGCATGCCGAATATTACTTGGAATGTGAATTGGAACGATATCGGCAATAGATAAGACCATTTTACAATTTGGGCCCAAGTTAGAAGCAGAGCCTAAGGTGTAAATTATCCATAGTCCATATCCCGGAAACTATAAGAGATAATGCAATTTGGCAACTGGCAATGTAATTAGCATGCCGAATATTACTTGGAATGTGAATTGGAACGAAATCGCCAATAGATAAGACCATTTTACAATTTGGGCCCAAGTTAGAAGCAGAGCCTAAGGTGTAAATTATCGATAGTCCATATCTCGGAAACTATAAGAGATAATGCAATTTGGCAACCGGCAATGTAATTAGCATGCCGAATACTACTTGGAATGTGAATTGGAACGAAATCGCCAATAGATAAGACCATTTTACAGTTTGGGCCCAAGTTAGAAGCAGAGCCTAAGGTTAAAAATAATCGATAGTCCATATCTCGGAAACTATAAGAGATAATGCAATTTGGGAACCGGCAATGTAATTAGCATGCCGAATATTACTTGGAATGTGAATTGGAACGAAATCGCCAATAGATAAGGCGATTTTACAATTTGGGCCCAAGTTAGAAGCAGAGCTTAAGGTGTAAATTATCGATAGTCCATATCTCGGAAACTATAAGAGATAATGCAGCTTGGACACCGGCAATGTAATTAGCATGCCGAATATTACTTGGAATGTGAATTGGAACGAAATCGCCAATAGAGAAGACCATTTTACAATTTGGGCCCAAGTTAGAAGCAGAGCCTAAGGTGTAAATTATCGATAGTCCATATCTCGGAAACTATAAGAGATAATGCAATTTGGCAACCGGCAATGTAATTAGCATGCCGAATATTACTTGGAATGTGAATTGGAACGAAATCGCCAATAGATAAGACCATTTTACAATTTGGGCCCAAGTTAGAAGCAGAGCCTAAGGTGTAAATTATCGATAGTCCATATCTCGGAAACTATAAGAGATAATGCAATTTGGCAACCGGCAATGTAATTAGCATGCCGAATATTACTTGGAATGTGAATTGGAACGAAATCGCCAATAGGTAAGACCATTTTACAATTTGGGCCCAAGTTAGAAGCAGAGCCTAAGGTGTAAATTATCGATAGTCCATATCTCGGAAACTATAAGAGATAATGCAATTTGGCAACCGGCAATGTAATTAGCATTCCGAATATTACTTGGAATGTGAATTGGAACGAAATCGCCAATAGATAAGACCATTTTACAATTTGGGCCCAACTTAGAAGCAGAGCCTAAGGTGTAAATTATCGATAGTCCATATCTCGGAAACTAAAAGAGATAATGCAATTTGGCAACCGGCAATGTAATTAGCATGCCGAATATTACTTGGAATGTGAATTGGAACGAAATCGCCAATAGATAAGACCATTTTACAATTTGGGCCCAAGTTAGAAGCAGAGCCTAAGGTGTAAATTATCGATAGTCCATATCTCGGAAACTATAAGAGATAATGCAATTTCGCAACCGGCAATGTAATTAGCATGCCGAATATTACTTGGAATGTGAATTGGGACGAAATCGCCAATAGATAAGACCATTTTACAATTTGGGCCCAAGTTAGAAGCAGAGCCTAAGGTGTAAATTATCGATAGTCCATATCTCGGAAACTATAACAGATAATGCAATTTGGCAACCGGCAATGTAATTAGCATGCCGAATATTACTTGGAATGTGAATTGGAACGAAATCGCCAATAGATAAGACCATTTAACAATTTGGGCCCAAGTTAGAAGCAGAGCCTAAGGTGTAAATTATCGATAGTCCATATCTCGGAAACTATAAGAGATAATGCAATTTGGCAACCGGCAATGTAATTAGCATGCCGAATACTACTTGGAATGTGAATTGGAACGAAATCGCCAATAGATAAGACCATTTTACAGTTTGGGCCCAAGTTAGAAGCAGAGCCTAAGGTTAAAAATAATCGATAGTCCATATCTCGGAAACTATAAGAGATAATGCAATTTGGGAACCGGCAATGTAATTAGCATGCCGAATATTACTTGGAATGTGAATTGGAACGAAATCGCCAATAGATAAGACCATTTTACAATTTGGGCCCAAGTTAGAAGCAGAGCCTAAGGTGTAAATTATCGATAGTCTATATCTCGGAAACTATAAGAGATAATGCAATTTGGCAACCGGCAATGTAATTAGCATGCCGAATATTACTTGGAATGTGAATTGGAACGAAATCGCCAATAGATAAGGCCATTTTACAATTTGGGCCCAAGTTAGAAGCAGAGCCTAAGGTGTAAATTATCGATAGTTCATATCTCGGAAACTATAAGAGATAATGCAATTTGGCAACCGGCAATGTAATTAGCATGCCGAATATTACTTGGAATGTGAATTGGAACGAAATCGGCAATAGATAAGACCATTTTACAATTTGGGCCCAAGTTAGAAGCAGAGCCTAAGGTGTAAATTATCCATAGTCCATATCTCGGAAACTATAAGAGATAATGCATTTTGGCAACTGGCAATGTAATTAGCATGCCGAATATTACTTGGAATGTGAATTGGAACGAAATCGCCAATAGATAAGACCATTTTACAATTTGGGCCCAAGTTAGAAGCAGAGCCTAAGGTGTAAATTATCGATAGTCCATATCTCGGAAACTATAAGAGATAATGCAATTTGGCAACCGGCAATGTAATTAGCATGCCGAATACTACTTGGAATGTGAATTGGAACGAAATCGCCAATAGATAAGACCATTTTACAGTTTGGGCCCAAGTTAGAAGCAGAGCCTAAGGTTAAAAATAATCGATAGTCCATATCTCGGAAACTATAAGAGATAATGCAATTTGGGAACCGGCAATGTAATTAGCATGCCGAATATTACTTGGAATGTGAATTGGAACGAAATCGCCAATAGATAAGAGCATTTTACAATTTGGGCCCAAGTTAGAAGCAGAGCTTAAGGTGTAAATTATCGATAGTCCATATCTCGGAAACTATAAGAGATAATGCAGCTTGGCCACCGGCAATGTAATTAGCATGCCGAATATTACTTGGAATGTGAATTGGAACGAAATCGCCAATAGAGAAGACCATTTTACAATTTGGGCCCAAGTTAGAAGCAGAGCCTAAGGTGTAAATTATCGATAGTCCATATCTCGGAAACTATAAGAGATAATGCAATTTGGCAACCGGCAATGTAATTAGCATGCAGAATATTACTTGGAATGTGAATTGGAACGAAATCGCCAATAGATAAGACCATTTTACAATTTGGGCCCAAGTTAGAAGCAGAGCCTAAGGTGTAAATTATCGATAGTCCATATCTCGGAAACTATAAGACATAATGCAATTTGGCAACCGGCAATATAATTAGCATGCCGAATACTACTTGGAATGTGAATTGGAACGAAATCGCCAATAGATAAGACCATTTTACAGTTTGGGCCCAAGTTAGAAGCAGAGCCTAAGGTTAAAAATAATCGATAGTCCATATCTCGGAAACTATAAGAGATAATGCAATTTGGGAACCGGCAATGTAATTAGCATGCCGAATATTACTTGGAATGTGAATTGGAACGAAATCGCCAATAGATAAGACCATTTTACAATTTGGGCCCAAGTTAGAAGCAGAGCCTAAGGTGTAATTTATCGATAGTCCATATCTCGGAAACTATAAGAGATAATGCAACTTGGCCACCGGCAATGTAATTAGCATGCCGAATACTACTTGGAATGTGAATTGGAACGAAATCGCCAATAGATGAGACCATTTTACAATTTGGGCCCAAGTTAGAAGCAGAGCCTAAGGTGTAAATTATCGATAGTCCATATCTCGGAAACTATAGGAGATAATTCAATTTGGCAACCGGCAATGTAATTAGCATGCCGAATATTACTTGGAATGTGAATTGGAACGAAATCGCCAATAGATAAGACCATTTTACAATTTGGGCCCAAGTTAGAAGCAGAGCCTAAGGTGTAAATTATCGATAGTCCATATCTCGGAAACTATAAGAGATAATGCAATTTGGCAACCGGCAATGTAATTAGCATGCCGAATATTACTTGGAATGTGAATTGGAACGAAATCGCCAATAGATAAGACGATTTTACAATTTGGGCCCAAGTTAGAAGCAGAGCCTAAGGTGTAAATTATCGATAGTCCATATCTCGGAAACTATAAGAGATAATGCAATTTGGCAACCGGCAATTTAATTAACATGCCGAATATTACTTGGAATGTGAATTGGAACGAAATCGCCAATAGATAAGACCATTTTACAATTTGGGCCCAAGTTAGAAGCAGAGCCTAAGGTGTAAATTATCGATAGTCCATATCTCGGAAACTATAAGAGATAATGCAATTTGGCAACCGGCAATGTAATTAGCATGCCGAATATTACTTGGAATGTGAATTGGAACGAAATCGCCAATAGATAAGACCATTTTACAATTTGGGCCTAAGTTAGAAGCAGAGCCTAAGGTGTAAATTATCGATAGTCCATATCTCGGAAACTATAAGAGATAATGCAATTTGGCAACCGGCAATGTAATTAGCATGCCGAATACTACTTGGAATGTGAATTGGAACGAAATCGCCAATAGATAAGACCATTTTACAGTTTGGACCCAAGTTAGAAGCAGAGCCTAAGGTTAAAAATAATCGATAGTCCATATCTCGGAAACTATAAGAGATAATGCAATTTGGGAACCGGCAATGTAATTAGCATGCCGAATATTACTTGGATTGTGAATTGGAACGAAATCGCCAATAGATAAGACCATTTTACAATTTGGGCCCAAGTTAGAAGCAGAGCTTAAGGTGTAAATTATCGATAGTCCATATCTCGGAAACTATAAGAGATAATGCAGCTTGGCCACCGGCAATGTAATTAGCATGCCGAATACTACTTGGAATGTGAATTGGAACGAAATCGCCAATAGAGAAGACCATTTTACAATTTGGGCCCAAGTTAGAAGCAGAGCCTAAGGTGTAAATTATCGATAGTCCATATCTCGGAAACTATAAGAGATAATGCAATTTGGCAACCGGCAATGTAATTAGCATGCCGAATATTACTTGGAATGTGAATTGGAACGAAATCGCCAATAGATAAGACCATTTTACAATTTGGGCCCAAGTTAGAAGCAGAGCCTAAGGTGTAAATTATCGATAGTCCATATCTCGGAAACTATAAGACATAATGCAATTTGGCAACCGGCAATGTAATTAGCATGCCGAATACTACTTGGATTGTGAATTGGAACGAAATCGCCAATATATAAGACCATTTTACAGTTTGGGCCCAAGTTAGAAGCAGAGCCTAAGGTTAAAAATAATCGATAGTCCATATCTCGGAAACTATAAGAGATAATGCAATTTGGGAACCGGCAATGTAATTAGCATGCCGAATATTACTTGGAATGTGAATTGGAACGAAATCGCCAATAGATAAGACCATTTTACAATTTGGGCCCAAGTTAGAAGCAGAGCCTAAGGTGTAATTTATCGATAGTCCATATCTCGGAAACTATAAGAGATAATGCAACTTGGCCACCGGCAATGTAATTAGCATGCCGGATACTATTTGGAATGTGAATTGGAACGAAATCGCCAATAGATGAGACCATTTTACAATTTGGGCCCAAGTTAGAAGCAGAGCCTAAGGTGTAAATTATCGATAGTCCATATCTCGGAAACTATAGGAGATAATTCAATTTGGCAACCGGCAATGTAATTAGCATGCCGAATATTACTTGGAATGTGAATTGGAACGAAATCGCCAATAGATAAGACCATTTTACAATTTGGGCCCAAGTTAGAAGCAGAGCCTAAGGTGTAAATTATCGATAGTCCATATCTCGGAAACTATAAGAGATAATGCAATTTGGCAACCGGCAATGTAATTAGCATGCCGAATATTACTTGGAATGTGAATTGGAACGAAATCGCCAATAGATAAGGCCATTTTACAATTTGGGCCCAAGTTAGAAGCAGAGCCTAAGGTGTAAATTATCGATAGTCCATATCTCGGAAACTATAAGAGATAATGCAATTTGGCAACCGGCAATGTAATTAGCATGTCGAATATTACTTGGAATGTGAATTGGAACGAAATCGCCAATAGATAAGACCATTTTACAATTTGGGCCCAAGTTAGAAGCAGAGCCTAAGGTGTAAATTATCGATAGTCCATATCTCGGAAACTATAAGAGATAATGCAATTTCGCAACCGGCAATGTAATTAGCATGCCGAATATTACTTGGAATGTGAATTGGGACGAAATCGCCAATAGATAAGACCATTTTACAATTTGGGCCCAAGTTAGAAGCAGAGCCTAAGGTGTAAATTATCGATAGTCCATATCTCGGAAACTATAAGAGATAATGCAATTTGGCAACCGGCAATGTAATTAGCATGCCGAATATTACTTGGAATGTGAATTGGAACGAAATCGCCAATAGATAAGACCATTTTACAATTTGGGCCCAAGTTAGAAGCAGAGCCTAAGGTGTAAATTATCGATAGTCCATATCTCGGAAACTATAAGAGATAATGCAATTTGGCAACCGGCAATGTAATTAGCATGCCGAATACTACTTGGAATGTGAATTGGAACGAAATCGCCAATAGATAAGACCATTTTACAGTTTGGGCCCAAGTTAGAAGCAGAGCCTAAGGTTAAAAATAATCGATAGTCCATATCTCGGAAACTATAAGAGATAATGCAATTTGGGAACCGGCAATGTAATTAGCATGCCGAATATTACTTGGAATGTGAATTGGAACGAAATCGCCAATAGATAAGACCATTTTACAATTTGGGCCCAAGTTAGAAGCAGAGCCTAAGGTGTAAATTATCGATAGTCCATATCTCGGAAACTATAAGAGATAATGCAACTTGGCCACCGGCAATGTAATTAGCATGCCGAATACTACTTGGAATGTGAATTGGAACGAAATCGCCAATAGATAAGACCATTTTACAATTTGGGCCCAAGTTAGAAGCAGAGCCTAAGGTGTAAATTATCGATAGTCCATATCTCGAAAACTATAAGAGATAATGCAATTTGGCAACCGGCAATGTAATTAGCATGCCGAATATTACTTGGAATGTGAATTGGAACGAAATCGCCAATAGATAAGACCATTTTACAATTTGGGCCCAAGTTAGAAGCAGAGCCTAAGGTGTAAATTATCGATAGTCCATATCTCTGAAACTATAAGAGATAATGCAATTTGGCAACCGGCAATGTAATCAGCATGCCGAGTATTACTTGGAATGTGAATTGGAACGAAATCGCCAATAGATAAGGCCATTTTACAATTTGGGCCCAAGTTAGAAGCAGAGCCTAAGGTGTAAATTATCGATAGTCCATATCTCGGAAACTATAAGAGATAATGCAATTTGGCAACCGGCAATGTAATTAGCATGCCGAATATTACTTGGAATGTGAATTGGAACGAAATCGCCAATAGATAAGACCATTTTACAATTTGGGCCCAAGTTAGGAGCAGAGCCTAAGGTGTAAATTATCGATAGTCCATATCTCGGAAACTATAAGAGATAATGCAATTTCGCAACCGGCAATGTAATTAGCATGCCGAATATTACTTGGAATGTGAATTGGGACGAAATCGCCAATAGATAAGACCATTTTACAATTTGGGCCCAAGTTAGAAGCAGAGCCTAAGGTGTAAATTATCGATAGTCCATATCTCGGAAACTATAAGAGATAATGCAATTTGGCAACCGGCAATGTAATTAGCATGCCGAATATTACTTGGAATGTGAATTGGAACGAAATCGCCAATAGATAAGACCATTTTACAATTTAGGCCCAAGTTAGAAGCAGAGCCTAAGGTGTAAATTATCGATAGTCCATATCTCGGAAACTATAAGAGATAATGCAATTTGGCAACCGGCAATGTAATTAGCATGACGAATATTACTTGGAATGTGAATTGGAACGAAATCGCCAATAGATAAGACCATTTTACAGTTTGGGCCCAAGTTAGACGCAGAGCCTAAGGTTAAAAATAATCGATAGTCCATATCTCGGAAACTATAAAAGATAATGCAATTTGGCAACCGGCAATGTAATTAGCATGCCGAATATTACTTGGAAAGTGAATTGGAACGAAATCGCCAATAGATAAGACCATTTTACAATTTGGGCCCAAGTTAGAAGCAGAGCCTAAGGTGTAAATTATCGATAGTCCATATCTCGGAAACTATAAGAGATAATGCAATTTGGCAACCGGCAATGTAATTAGCATGCCGAATATTACTTGGAATGTGAATTGGAACGAAATCGCCAATAGATAAGACCATTTTACAATTTGGGCCCAAGTTAGAATCAGAGCCTAAGGTGTAAATTATCGATAGTCCATATCTCGGAAACTATAAGAGATAATGCAATTTGGCAACCGGCAATGCAATTAGCATGCCGAATATTACTTGAAATGTGAATTGGAACGAAATCGCCAATAGATAAGACCATTTTACAATTTGAGCCCAAGTTAGAAGCATAGCCTAAGGTGTAAATTATCGATAGTCCATATCTCGGAAACTATAAGAGATAATGCAATTTGGCAACCGGCAATGTAATTAGCATGCCGAATATTACTTGGAGAGTGAATTGGAACGAAATCGCCAATAGATAAGACCATTTTACAATTTGGGCCCAAGTTAGAAGCAGAGCCTAAGGTGTAAATTATCGATAGTCCATATCTCGGAAACTACAAGAGATAATGCAATTTGGCAACCGGCAATGTAATTAGCATGCCGAATATTACTTGGAATGTGAATTGGAACGAAATCGCCAATAGATAAGACCATTTTACAATTTGGGCCCAAGTTAGAAGCAGAGCCTAAGGTGTAAATTATCGATAGTCCATATCTCGGAAACTATAAGAGATAATGCAATTTGGCAACCGGCAATGTAATTAGCATGCCGAATATTACTTGGAATGTGAATTGGAATGAAATCGCCAATAGATAAGACCATTTTACAATTTGGGCCCTAGTTAGAAGCAGAGCCTAAGGTGTAAATTATCGATAGTCCATATCTCGGAAACTATAAAAGATAATGCAATTTGGCAACCGGCAATGTAATTAGCATGCCGAATATTACTTGGAATGTGAATTGGAACGAAATCGGCAATAGATAAGACCATTTTACAATTTGGGCAGAAGTTAGAAGCAGAGCCTAAGGTGTAAATTATCGATAGTCCATATCTCGGAAACTATAAGAGATAATGCAATTTGGCAACCGGCAATGTAATTAGCATGCCGAATATTACTTGGAGAGTGAATTGGAACGAAATCGCCAATAGATAAGACCATTTTACAATTTGGGCCCAAGTTAGAAGCAGAGCCTAAGGTGAAAATTATCGATAGTCCATATCTCGGAAACTATAAGAGATAATGCAATTTGGCACACGGCAATGTAATTAGCATGCCGAATATTACTTGGAATGTGAATTGGAACGAAATCGCCAATAGATAAGACCATTTTACAATTTGGGCCCAAGTTAGAAGCAGAGCCTAAGGTGAAAATTATCGATAGTCCATATCTCGGAAACTACAAGAGATAATGCAATTTGGCAACCGGCAATGTAATTAGCATGCCGAATATTACTTGGAATGTGAATTGGAACGAAATCGCCAATAGATAAGACCATTTTACAATTTGGGCCCAAGTTAGAAGCAGAGCCTATGGTGTAAATTATCGATAGTCCATATCTCGGAAACTATAAGAGATAATGCAATTTGGCAACCGGCAATGTAATTAGCATGCCGAATATTACTTGGAATGTGAATTGGAATGAAATCGCCAATAGATAAGACCATTTTACAATTTGGGCCCAAGTTAGAAGCAGAGCCTAAGGTGTAAATTATCGATAGTCCATATCTCGGAAACTATAAGAGATAATGCAATTTGGCAACCGGCAATGTAATTAGCATGCCGAATATTACTTGGAATGTGAATTGGAACGAAATCACCAATATTTAAGACCATTTTACAATTTGGGCCCAAGTTAGAAGCAGAGCCTAAGGTGTAAATTATCAATAGTCCATATCTCGGAAACTATAAGAGATAATTCAATTTGGCAACCGGCAATGTAATTAGCATGCCGGATATTACTTGGAATGTGAATTGGAACGAAATCGCCAATAGATAAGACCATTTTACAATTTGGGCCCAAGTTAGAAGCAGAGCCTAAGGTGTAAATTACCGATAGTCCATATCTCGGAAACTATATGAGATAATGCAATTTGGCAACCGGCAATGTAATTAGCATGCCGAATATTACTTGGAATGTGAATTGGAACGAAATCGCCAATAGATAAGACGATTTTACAATTTGGGCCCAAGTTAGAAGCAGAGCCTAAGGTGTAAATTATCGATAGTCCATATCTCGGAAACTATAAGAGATAATGCAATTTGGCAACCGGCAATGTAATTAGCATGCCGAATATTACTTGGAATGTGAATTGGAACGAAATCGCCAATAGATAAGACCATTTTACAATTTGGGCCCAAGTTAGAAGCAGAGCCTAAGGTTAGTCCATATATCGATGGACGAAACTATAAGAGATAATGCAATTTGGCAACCGGCAATGTAATTAGCATGCCGAATATTACTTGGAATATGAATTGGAACGAAATCGCCAATAGAGAAGACCATTTTACAATTTGGGCCCAAGTTAGAAGCAGAGCCTAAGGTGTAAATTATCGATAGTCCATATCTCGGAAACTATAAGAGATAATGCAATTTGGCAACCGGCAATGTAATTAGCATGCCGAATATTATTTGGAATGTGAATTGGAACGAAATCGCCAATAGATAAGACCATTTTACAATTTGGGCCCAAGTTAGAAGCAGAGCCTAAAGTGTAAATTATCGATAGTCCATATCTCGGAAACTATAAGAGATAATGCAATTTGGCAACCGGCAATGTAATTAGCATGCCGAATATTACTTGGAATGTGAATTGGAACGAAATCGCCAATAGATAAGACCATTTTACAATTTGGGTCAAAGTTAGAAGCAGAGCCTAAGGTGTAAATTATCGATAGTCCATATCTCGGAAACTATAAGAGATAATGCAATTTGGCAACCGGCAATGTAATTAGCATGCCGAATATTACTTGGAATGTGAATTGGATTGAAATCGCCAATAGATAAGACCATTTTACAATTTGGGCCCAAGTTAGAAGCAGAGCCTAAGGTGTAAATTATCGATAGTCCATATCTCGGAAACTATAAGAGATAATGCAATTTCGCAACCGGCAATGTAATTAGCATACCGAATATTACTTGGAGTGTGAATTGGAACGAAATCGCCAATAGATTAGACCATTTTACAATTTGGGCCCAAGTTAGAAGCAGAGCCTAAGGTTAAAAATAATCGATAGTCCATATCTCGGAAACTATAAGAGATAATGCAATTTGGCAACCGGCAATGTAATTAGCATGCCGAATATTACTTGGAAAGTGAATTGGAACGAAATCGCCAATAGATAAGACCATTTTACAATTTGGGCCCAAGTTAGAAGCAGAGCCTAAGGTGTAAATTATCGATAATCCATATCTCGGAAACTATAAGAGATAATGCAATTTGGCAACCGGCAATGTAATTAGCATGCCGAATATTACTTGGAATGTGAATTGGAACGAAATCGCCAATAGATAAGACCATTTTACAATTTGGGCCCAAGTTAGAAGCAGAGCCTAAGGTGTAAATTATCGATAGTCCATATCTCGGAAACTATAAGAGATAATGCAATTTGGCAACCGGCAATGTAATTAGCATGCCGAATATTACTTGGAAAGTGAATTGGAACGAAATCGCCAATAGATAAGACCATTTTACAATTTGGGCCCAAGTTAGAAGCAGAGCCTAAGATGTAAATTATCGATAGTCCATATCTCGGAAACTATAAGAGATAATGCAATTTGGCAACCGGCAATGTAATTAGCATGACGAATATTACTTGGAATGTGAATTGGAACGAAATCGCCAATAGATAAGACCATTTTACAGTTTGGGCCCAAGTTAGACGCAGAGCCTAAGGTTAAAAATAATCGATAGTCCATATCTCGGAAACTATAAGAGATAATGCAATTTGGCAACCGGCAATGTAATTAGCATGCCGAATATTACTTGGAATGTGAATTGGAACGAAATCGCCAATAGATAAGACCATTTTACAATTTGGGCCCAAGTTAGAAGCAGAGCCTAAGGTGTAAATTATCGACAGTCCATATCTCGGAAGCTATAAGAGATAATGCAATTTGGCAACCGGTAATGCAATTAGCATGCCGAATATTACTTGGAATGTGAATTGGAACGAAATCGCCAATAGATAAGACCATTTTACAATTTGAGCCCAAGTTAGAAGCAGAGCCTAAGGTGTAAATTATCGATAGTCCATATCTCGGAAACTATAAGAGATAATGCAATTTGGCAACCGGCAATGCAATTAGCATGCCGAATATTACTTGGAATGTGAATTGGAACGAAATCGCCAATAGATAAGACCATTTTACAATTTGGGCCCAAGTTAGAAGCAGAGCCTAAGGTGTAAATTATCGACAGTCCATATCTCGGAAGCTATAAGAGATAATGCAATTTGGCAACCGGTAATGTAATTAGCATGCCGAATATTACTTGGAGAGTGAATTGGAACGAAATCGCCAATAGATAAGGCCATTTTACAATTTGGGCCC
Source organism: Rhynchophorus ferrugineus (assembly GCF_030347505.1). Classification (NCBI taxonomy): domain Eukaryota; kingdom Metazoa; phylum Arthropoda; class Insecta; order Coleoptera; family Curculionidae; genus Rhynchophorus; species Rhynchophorus ferrugineus. The sequence continues at coordinate 48,294 of NW_027472873.1, forward strand.
AAGTTAGAAGCAGAGCCTAAGGTGTAAATTATCGACAGTCCATATCTCGGAAGCTATAAGAGATAATGCAATTTGGCAACCGGCAATGCAATTAGCATGCCGAATATTACTTGGAATGTGAATTGGAACGAAATCGCCAATAGATAAGACCATTTTACAATTTGAGCCCAAGTTAGAAGCAGAGCCTAAGGTGTAAATTATCGATAGTCCATATCTCGGAAACTATAAGAGATAATGCAATTTGGCAACCGGCAATGTAATTAGCATGCCGAATATTACTTGGAGAGTGAATTGGAACGAAATCGCCAATAGATAAGACCATTTTACAATTTGGGCACAAGTTAGAAGCAGAGCCTAAGGTGTAAATTATCGATAGTCCATATCTCGGAAACAATAAGAGATAATGCAATTTGGCAACCGGCAATGTAATTAGCATGCCGAATATTACTTGGAATGTGAATTGGAACGAAATCGCCAATAGATAAGACCATTTTACAATTTGGGCCCAAGTTAGAAGCAGAGCCTAAGGTGTAAATTATCGATAGTCCAAATCTCGGAAACTACAAGAGATAATGCAATTTGGCAACCGGCAATGTAATTAGCATGCCGAATATTACTTGGAATGTGAATTGGAACGAAATCGCCAATAGATAAGGCCATTTTACAATTTGGGCCCAAGTTAGAAGCAGAGCCTAAGGTGTAAATTATCGATAGTCCATATCTCGGAAACTATAAGAGATAATGCAATTTGGCAACCGGCAATGTAATTAGCATGCCGAATATTACTTGGAATGTGAATTGGAACGAAATCGCCAATAGATAAGACCATTTTACAATTTGGGCCCAAGTTAGAAGCAGAGCCTAAGGTGTAAATTATCGATAGTCCAAATCTCGGAAACTACAAGAGATAATGCAATTTGGCAACCGGCAATGTAATTAGCATGCCGAATATTACTTGGAATGTGAATTGGAACGAAATCGCCAATAGATAAGACCATTTTACAATTTGGGCCCAAGTTAGAAGCAGAGCCTAAGGTGTAAATTATCGATAGTCCATATCTCGGAAACTATAAGAGATAATGCAATTTGCCAACCGGCAATGTAATTAGCATGCCGAATATTACTTGGAATGTGAATTGGAATGAAATCGCCAATAGATAAGACCATTTTACAATTTGGGCCCAAGTTAGAAGCAGAGCCTAAGGTGTAAATTATCGATAGTCCATATCTCGGAAACTATAAGAGATAATGCAATTTGGCAACCGGCAATGTAATTAGCATGCCGAATATTACTTGGAATGTGAATTGGAACGAAATCGGCAATAGATAAGACCATTTTACAATTTGGGCCCAAGTTAGAAGCAGAGCCTAAGGTGTAAATTATCGATAGTCCATATCTCGGAAACTATAAGAGATAATGCAATTTGGCAACCGGCAATGTAATTAGCATGCCGAATATTACTTGGAATGTGAATTGGAACGAAATCGCCAATAGATAAGACCATTTTACAATTTGGGCCCAAGTTAGAAGCAGAGCCTAAGATGTAAATTATCGATAGTCCATATCTCGGAAACTATAAGAGATAATGCAATTTGGCAACCGGCAATGTAATTAGCATGCCGAATATTACTTGGAATGTGAATTGGAACGAAATCGCCAATAGATAAGACCATTTTACAATTTGGGCCCAAGTTAGAAGCAGAGCCTAAGGTGTAAATTATCGATAGTCCATATCTCGGAAACTATAAGAGATAATGCAATTTGGCAACCGGCAATGTAATTTGCATGCCGAATATTACTTGGAATGTGAATTGGAACGAAATCGCCAATATTTAAGACCATTTTACAATTTGGGCCCAAGTTAGAAGCAGAGCCTAAGGAGTAAATTATCGATAGTCCATATCTCGGAAACTATAAGAGATAATTCAATTTGGCAACCGGCAATGTAATTAGCATGCCGAATATTACTTGGAATGTGAATTGGAACGTAATCGCCAATAGATAAGACGATTTTACAATTTGGGCCCAGGTTAGAAGCAGAGCCTAAGGTGTAAATTATCGATAGTCCATATCTCGGAAACTATAAGAGATAATGCAATTTGGCAACCGGCAATGTAATTAGCATGCCGAATATTACTTGGAATGTGAATTGGAACGAAATCGCCAATAGAGAAGACCATTTTACAATTTGGGCCCAAGTTAGAAGCAGAGCCTAAGGTGTAAATTATCGATAGTCCATATCTCGGAAACTATAAGAGATAATGCAATTTGGCAACCGGCAATGTAATTAGCATGCCGAATATTACTTGGAATGTGAATTGGAACGAAATCGCCAATAGATAAGGCCATTTTACAATTTGGGCCCAAGTTAGAAGCAGAGCCTAAAGTGTAAATTATCGATAGTCCATATCTCGGAAACTATAAGAGATAATGCAATTTGGCTACCGGCAATGTAATTAGCATGCCGAATATTACTTGGAATGTGAATTGGAACGAAATCGCCAATAGATAAGACCATTTTACAATTTGGGCCCAAGTTAGAAGCAGAGCCTAAGGTGTAAATTATCGATAGTCCATATCTCGGAAACTAAAAGAGATAATGCAATTTGCCAACCGGCAATGTAATTAGCATGCCGAATATTACTTGGAATGTGAATTGGAACGAAATCGCCAATAGATAAGACCATTTTACAATTTGGGCCCAAGTTAGAAGCAGAGCCTAAGGTGTAAATTATCGATAGTCCATATCTCAGAAACTATAAGAGATAATGCAATTTGGCAACCGGCAATGTAATTAGCATGCCGAATATTACTTGGAATGTGAATTGGAACGAAATCGCCAATAGATAAGACCATTTTACAATTTGGGCCCAAGTTAGAAGCAGAGCCTAAGGTGTAAATTATCGATAGTCCATATCTCAGAAACTATAAGAGATAATGCAATTTGGCAACCGGCAATGTAATTAGCATGCCGAATATTACTTGGAATGTGAATTGGAACGAAATCGCCAATAGATAAGACCATTTTACAATTTGGGCCCAAGTTAGAAGCAGAGCCTAAGGTGTAAATTATCGATAGACCATATCTCGGAAACTATAAGAGATAATGCAATTTGGCTACCGGCAATGTAATTAGCATGCCGAATATTACTTGGAATGTGAATTGGAACGAAATCGCCAATAGATAAGACCATTTTACAATTTGGGCCCAAGTTAGAAGCAGAGCCTAAGGTGTAAATTATCGATAGTCCATATCTCGGAAACTAAAAGAGATAATGCAATTTGGCAACCGGCAATGTAATTAGCATGCCGAATATTACTTGGAATGTGAATTGGAACGAAATCGCCAATAGATAAGACCATTTTACAATTTGGGCCCAAGTTAGAAGCAGAGCCTAAGGTGTAAATTATCGATAGTCCATATCTCAGAAACTATAAGAGATAATGCAATTTGGCAACCGGCAATGTAATTAGCATGCCGAATATTACTTGGAATGTGAATTGGAACGAAATCGCCAATAGATAAGACCATTTTACAATTTGGGCCCAAGTTAGAAGCAGAGCCTAAGGTGTAAATTATCGATAGTCCATATCTCGGAAACTAAAAGAGATAATGCAATTTGGCAACCGGCAATGTAATTAGCATGCCGAATATTACTTGGAATGTGAATTGGAACGAAATCGCCAATAGATAAGACCATTTTACAATTTGGGCCCAAGTTAGAAGCAGAGCCTAAGGTGTAAATTATCGATAGTCCATATCTCAGAAACTATAAGAGATAATGCAATTTGGCAACCGGCAATGTAATTAGCATGCCGAATATTACTTGGAATGTGAATTGGAACGAAATCGCCAATAGATAAGACCATTTTACAATTTGGGCCCAAGTTAGAAGCAGAGCCTAAGGTGTAAATTATCTATAGTCCATATCTCGGAAACTATAAGAGATAATGCAATTTCGCAACCGGCAATGTAATTAGCATGCCGAATATTACTTGGAATGTGAATTGGGACGAAATCGCCAATAGATAAGACCATTTTACAATTTGGGCCCAAGTTAGAAGCAGAGCCTAAGGTGTAAATTATCGATAGTCCATATCTCGGAATCTATAGGAGATAATTCAATTTGGCAAACGGCAATGTAATTAGCATGCCGAATATTACTTGGAATGTGAATTGGAACGAAATCGCCAATAGATAATTAATAATAATTGGCCAATAATCGCCATTTTACAATTTGGGCCCAAGTTAGAAGCAGAGCCTAAGGTGTAAATTATCGATAGTCCATATCTCGGAAACTATAAGAGATAATGCAATTTGGCAACCGGCAATGTAATTAGCATGCCGAATATTACTTGGAATGTGAATTGGAACGAAATCGCCAATAGATAAGACCATTTTACAATTTAGGCCCAAGTTAGAAGCAGAGCCTAAGGTGTAAATTATCGATAGTCCATATCTCGGAAACTATAAGAGATAATGCAACTTGGCCACCGGCAATGTAATTAGCATGCCGAATATTACTTGGAATGTGAATTGGAACGAAATCGCCAATAGGTAAGACCATTTTACAATTTGGGCCCAAGTTAGAAGCAGAGCCTAAGGTGTAAATTATCGATAGTCCATATCTCGGAAACTATAGGAGATAATTCAATTTGGCAACCGGCAATGTAATTAGCATGCCGAATATTACTTGGAATGTGAATTGGAACGAAATCGCCAATAGATAAGACCATTTTACAATTTGGGCCCAAGTTAGAAGCAGAGTCTAAGGTGTAAATTATCAATAGTCCATATCTCGGAAACTATAAGAGATAATTCAATTTGGCAACCGGCAATGTAATTAGCATGCCGGATATTACTTGGAATGTGAATTGGAACGAAATCGCCAATAGATAAGACCATTTTACAATTTGGGCCCAAGTTAGAAGCAGAGCCTAAGGTGTAAATTACCGATAGTCCATATCTCGGAAACTATATGAGATAATGCAATTTGGCAACCGGCAATGTAATTAGCATGCCGAATATTACTTGGAATGTGAATTGGAACGAAATCGCCAATAGATAAGACGATTTTACAATTTGGGCCCAAGTTAGAAGCAGAGCCTAAGGTGTAAATTATCGATAGTCCATATCTCGGAAACTATAAGAGATAATGCAATTTGGCAACCGGCAATGTAATTAGCATGCCGAATATTACTTGGAATGTGAATTGGAACGAAATCGCCAATAGATAAGACCATTTTACAATTTGGGCCCAAGTTAGAAGCAGAGCCTAAGGTTAAAATTATCGATAGTCCATATCTCGGAAACTATAAGAGATAATGCAATTTGGCAACCGGCAATGTAATTAGCATGCCGAATATTACTTGGAATATGAATTGGAACGAAATCGCCAATAGAGAAGACCATTTTACAATTTGGGCCCAAGTTAGAAGCAGAGCCTAAGGTGTAAATTATCGATAGTCCATATCTCGGAAACTATAAGAGATAATGCAATTTGGCAACCGGCAATGTAATTAGCATGCCGAATATTATTTGGAATGTGAATTGGAACGAAATCGCCAATAGATAAGACCATTTTACAATTTGGGCCCAAGTTAGAAGCAGAGCCTAAAGTGTAAATTATCGATAGTCCATATCTCGGAAACTATAAGAGATAATGCAATTTGGCAACCGGCAATGTAATTAGCATGCCGAATATTACTTGGAATGTGAATTGGAACGAAATCGCCAATAGATAAGACCATTTTACAATTTGGGTCAAAGTTAGAAGCAGAGCCTAAGGTGTAAATTATCGATAGTCCATATCTCGGAAACTATAAGAGATAATGCAATTTGGCAACCGGCAATGTAATTAGCATGCCGAATATTACTTGGAATGTGAATTGGATTGAAATCGCCAATAGATAAGACCATTTTACAATTTGGGCCCAAGTTAGAAGCAGAGCCTAAGGTGTAAATTATCGATAGTCCATATCTCGGAAACTATAAGAGATAATGCAATTTCGCAACCGGCAATGTAATTAGCATACCGAATATTACTTGGAGTGTGAATTGGAACGAAATCGCCAATAGATTAGACCATTTTACAATTTGGGCCCAAGTTAGAAGCAGAGCCTAAGGTTAAAAATAATCGATAGTCCATATCTCGGAAACTATAAGAGATAATGCAATTTGGCAACCGGCAATGTAATTAGCATGCCGAATATTACTTGGAAAGTGAATTGGAACGAAATCGCCAATAGATAAGACCATTTTACAATTTGGGCCCAAGTTAGAAGCAGAGCCTAAGGTGTAAATTATCGATAATCCATATCTCGGAAACTATAAGAGATAATGCAATTTGGCAACCGGCAATGTAATTAGCATGCCGAATATTACTTGGAATGTGAATTGGAACGAAATCGCCAATAGATAAGACCATTTTACAATTTGGGCCCAAGTTAGAAGCAGAGCCTAAGGTGTAAATTATCGATAGTCCATATCTCGGAAACTATAAGAGATAATGCAATTTGGCAACCGGCAATGTAATTAGCATGCCGAATATTACTTGGAAAGTGAATTGGAACGAAATCGCCAATAGATAAGACCATTTTACAATTTGGGCCCAAGTTAGAAGCAGAGCCTAAGATGTAAATTATCGATAGTCCATATCTCGGAAACTATAAGAGATAATGCAATTTGGCAACCGGCAATGTAATTAGCATGACGAATATTACTTGGAATGTGAATTGGAACGAAATCGCCAATAGATAAGACCATTTTACAGTTTGGGCCCAAGTTAGACGCAGAGCCTAAGGTTAAAAATAATCGATAGTCCATATCTCGGAAACTATAAGAGATAATGCAATTTGGCAACCGGCAATGTAATTAGCATGCCGAATATTACTTGGAATGTGAATTGGAACGAAATCGCCAATAGATAAGACCATTTTACAATTTGGGCCCAAGTTAGAAGCAGAGCCTAAGGTGTAAATTATCGACAGTCCATATCTTGGAAGCTATAAGAGATAATGCAATTTGGCAACCGGTAATGCAATTAGCATGCCGAATATTACTTGGAATGTGAATTGGAACGAAATCGCCAATAGATAAGACCATTTTACAATTTGAGCCCAAGTTAGAAGCAGAGCCTAAGGTGTAAATTATCGATAGTCCATATCTCGGAAACTATAAGAGATAATGCAATTTGGCAACCGGCAATGCAATTAGCATGCCGAATATTACTTGGAATGTGAATTGGAACGAAATCGCCAATAGATAAGACCATTTTACAATTTGGGCCCAAGTTAGAAGCAGAGCCTAAGGTGTAAATTATCGACAGTCCATATCTCGGAAGCTATAAGAGATAATGCAATTTGGCAACCGGTAATGTAATTAGCATGCCGAATATTACTTGGAGAGTGAATTGGAACGAAATCGCCAATAGATAAGACCATTTTACAATTTGGGCCCAAGTTAGAAGCAGAGCCTAAGGTGTAAATTATCGACAGTCCATATCTCGGAAGCTATAAGAGATAATGCAATTTGGCAACCGGCAATGCAATTAGCATGCCGAATATTACTTGGAATGTGAATTGGAACGAAATCGCCAATAGATAAGACCATTTTACAATTTGAGCCCAAGTTAGAAGCAGAGCCTAAGGTGTAAATTATCGATAGTCCATATCTCGGAAACTATAAGAGATAATGCAATTTGGCAACCGGCAATGTAATTAGCATGCCGAATATTACTTGGAGAGTGAATTGGAACGAAATCGCCAATAGATAAGACCATTTTACAATTTGGGCACAAGTTAGAAGCAGAGCCTAAGGTGTAAATTATCGATAGTCCATATCTCGGAAACAATAAGAGATAATGCAATTTGGCAACCGGCAATGTAATTAGCATGCCGAATATTACTTGGAATGTGAATTGGAACGAAATCGCCAATAGATAAGACCATTTTACAATTTGGGCCCAAGTTAGAAGCAGAGCCTAAGGTGTAAATTATCGATAGTCCAAATCTCGGAAACTACAAGAGATAATGCAATTTGGCAACCGGCAATGTAATTAGCATGCCGAATATTACTTGGAATGTGAATTGGAACGAAATCGCCAATAGATAAGACCATTTTACAATTTGGGCCCAAGTTAGAAGCAGAGCCTAAGGTGTAAATTATCGATAGTCCATATCTCGGAAACTATAAGAGATAATGCAATTTGGCAACCGGCAATGTAATTAGCATGCCGAATATTACTTGGAATGTGAATTGGAACGAAATCGCCAATAGATAAGACCATTTTACAATTTGGGCCCAAGTTAGAAGCAGAGCCTAAGGTGTAAATTATCGATAGTCCAAATCTCGGAAACTACAAGAGATAATGCAATTTGGCAACCGGCAATGTAATTAGCATGCCGAATATTACTTGGAATGTGAATTGGAACGAAATCGCCAATAGATAAGACCATTTTACAATTTGGGCCCAAGTTAGAAGCAGAGCCTAAGGTGTAAATTATCGATAGTCCATATCTCGGAAACTATAAGAGATAATGCAATTTGCCAACCGGCAATGTAATTAGCATGCCGAATATTACTTGGAATGTGAATTGGAATGAAATCGCCAATAGATAAGACCATTTTACAATTTGGGCCCAAGTTAGAAGCAGAGCCTAAGGTGTAAATTATCGATAGTCCATATCTCGGAAACTATAAGAGATAATGCAATTTGGCAACCGGCAATGTAATTAGCATGCCGAATATTACTTGGAATGTGAATTGGAACGAAATCGGCAATAGATAAGACCATTTTACAATTTGGGCCCAAGTTAGAAGCAGAGCCTAAGGTGTAAATTATCGATAGTCCATATCTCGGAAACTATAAGAGATAATGCAATTTGGCAACCGGCAATGTAATTAGCATGCCGAATATTACTTGGAATGTGAATTGGAACGAAATCGCCAATAGATAAGACCATTTTACAATTTGGGCCCAAGTTAGAAGCAGAGCCTAAGATGTAAATTATCGATAGTCCATATCTCGGAAACTATAAGAGATAATGCAATTTGGCAACCGGCAATGTAATTAGCATGCCGAATATTACTTGGAATGTGAATTGGAACGAAATCGCCAATAGATAAGACCATTTTACAATTTGGGCCCAAGTTAGAAGCAGAGCCTAAGGTGTAAATTATCGATAGTCCATATCTCGGAAACTATAAGAGATAATGCAATTTGGCAACCGGCAATGTAATTAGCATGCCGAATATTACTTGGAATGTGAATTGGAACGAAATCGCCAATATTTAAGACCATTTTACAATTTGGGCCCAAGTTAGAAGCAGAGCCTAAGGAGTAAATTATCGATAGTCCATATCTCGGAAACTATAAGAGATAATTCAATTTGGCAACCGGCAATGTAATTAGCATGCCGAATATTACTTGGAATGTGAATTGGAACGTAATCGCCAATAGATAAGACGATTTTACAATTTGGGCCCAGGTTAGAAGCAGAGCCTAAGGTGTAAATTATCGATAGTCCATATCTCGGAAACTATAAGAGATAATGCAATTTGGCAACCGGCAATGTAATTAGCATGCCGAATATTACTTGGAATGTGAATTGGAACGAAATCGCCAATAGAGAAGACCATTTTACAATTTGGGCCCAAGTTAGAAGCAGAGCCTAAGGTGTAAATTATCGATAGTCCATATCTCGGAAACTATAAGAGATAATGCAATTTGGCAACCGGCAATGTAATTAGCATGCCGAATATTACTTGGAATGTGAATTGGAACGAAATCGCCAATAGATAAGGCCATTTTACAATTTGGGCCCAAGTTAGAAGCAGAGCCTAAAGTGTAAATTATCGATAGTCCATATCTCGGAAACTATAAGAGATAATGCAATTTGGCTACCGGCAATGTAATTAGCATGCCGAATATTACTTGGAATGTGAATTGGAACGAAATCGCCAATAGATAAGACCATTTTACAATTTGGGCCCAAGTTAGAAGCAGAGCCTAAGGTGTAAATTATCGATAGTCCATATCTCGGAAACTAAAAGAGATAATGCAATTTGCCAACCGGCAATGTAATTAGCATGCCGAATATTACTTGGAATGTGAAATGGAATGAAATCGCCAATAGATAAGACCATTTTACAATTTGGGCCCAAGTTAGAAGCAGAGCCTAAGGTGTAAATTATCGATAGTCCATATCTCGGAAACTATAAGAGATAATGCAATTTGGCTACCGGCAATGTAATTAGCATGCCGAATATTACTTGGAATGTGAATTGGAACGAAATCGCCAATAGATAAGACCATTTTACAATTTGGGCCCAAGTTAGAAGCAGAGCCTAAGGTGTAAATTATCGATAGTCCATATCTCGGAAACTAAAAGAGATAATGCAATTTGGCAACCGGCAATGTAATTAGCATGCCGAATATTACTTGGAATGTGAATTGGAACGAAATCGCCAATAGATAAGACCATTTTACAATTTGGGCCCAAGTTAGAAGCAGAGCCTAAGGTGTAAATTATCGATAGTCCATATCTCAGAAACTATAAGAGATAATGCAATTTGGCAACCGGCAATGTAATTAGCATGCCGAATATTACTTGGAATGTGAATTGGAACGAAATCGCCAATAGATAAGACCATTTTACAATTTGGGCCCAAGTTAGAAGCAGAGCCTAAGGTGTAAATTATCGATAGTCCATATCTCGGAAACTAAAAGAGATAATGCAATTTGGCAACCGGCAATGTAATTAGCATGCCGAATATTACTTGGAATGTGAATTGGAACGAAATCGCCAATAGATAAGACCATTTTACAATTTGGGCCCAAGTTAGAAGCAGAGCCTAAGGTGTAAATTATCGATAGTCCATATCTCAGAAACTATAAGAGATAATGCAATTTGGCAACCGGCAATGTAATTAGCATGCCGAATATTACTTGGAATGTGAATTGGAACGAAATCGCCAATAGATAAGACCATTTTACAATTTGGGCCCAAGTTAGAAGCAGAGCCTAAGGTGTAAATTATCTATAGTCCATATCTCGGAAACTATAAGAGATAATGCAATTTCGCAACCGGCAATGTAATTAGCATGCCGAATATTACTTGGAATGTGAATTGGGACGAAATCGCCAATAGATAAGACCATTTTACAATTTGGGCCCAAGTTAGAAGCAGAGCCTAAGGTGTAAATTATCGATAGTCCATATCTCGGAATCTATAGGAGATAATTCAATTTGGCAAACGGCAATGTAATTAGCATGCCGAATATTACTTGGAATGTGAATTGGAACGAAATCGCCAATAGATAAGACCATTTTACAATTTGGGCCCAAGTTAGAAGCAGAGCCTAAGGTGTAAATTATCGATAGTCCATATCTCGGAAACTATAAGAGATAATGCAATTTGGCAACCGGCAATGTAATTAGCATGCCGAATATTACTTGGAATGTGAATTGGAACGAAATCGCCAATAGATAAGACCATTTTACAATTTAGGCCCAAGTTAGAAGCAGAGCCTAAGGTGTAAATTATCGATAGTCCATATCTCGGAAACTATAAGAGATAATGCAACTTGGCCACCGGCAATGTAATTAGCATGCCGAATATTACTTGGAATGTGAATTGGAACGAAATCGCCAATAGGTAAGACCATTTTACAATTTGGGCCCAAGTTAGAAGCAGAGCCTAAGGTGTAAATTATCGATAGTCCATATCTCGGAAACTATAGGAGATAATTCAATTTGGCAACCGGCAATGTAATTAGCATGCCGAATATTACTTGGAATGTGAATTGGAACGAAATCGCCAATAGATAAGACCATTTTACAATTTGGGCCCAAGTTAGAAGCAGAGCCTAAGGTGTAAATTATCGATAGTCCATATCTCGGAAACTATAAGAGATAATGCAATTTGGCAACCGGCAATGTAATTAGCATGCCGAATATTACTTGGAATGTGAATTGGAACGAAATCGCCAATAGATAAGACGATTTTACAATTTGGGCCCAAGTTAGAAGCAGAGCCTAAGGTGTAAATTATCGATAGTCCATATCTCGGAAACTATAAGAGATAATGCAATTTGGCAACCGGCAATGTAATTAGCATGCCGAATATTACTTGGAATGTGAATTGGAACGAAATCGCCAATAGATAAGGCCATTTTACAATTTGGGCCCAAGTTAGAAGCAGAGCCTAAGGTGTAAATTATCGATAGTTCATATCTCGGAAACTATAAGAGATAATGCAATTTGGCAACCGGCAATGTAATTAGCATGCCGAATATTACTTGGAATGTGAATTGGAACGAAATCGGCAATAGATAAGACCATTTTACAATTTGGGCCCAAGTTAGAAGCAGAGCCTAAGGTGTAAATTATCCATAGTCCATATCTCGGAAACTATAAGAGATAATGCATTTTGGCAACTGGCAATGTAATTAGCATGCCGAATATTACTTGGAATGTGAATTGGAACGAAATCGCCAATAGATAAGACCATTTTACAATTTGGGCCCAAGTTAGAAGCAGAGCCTAAGGTGTAAATTATCGATAGTCCATATCTCGGAAACTATAAGAGATAATGCAATTTGGCAACCGGCAATGTAATTAGCATGCCGAATACTACTTGGAATGTGAATTGGAACGAAATCGCCAATAGATAAGACCATTTTACAGTTTGGGCCCAAGTTAGAAGCAGAGCCTAAGGTTAAAAATAATCGATAGTCCATATCTCGGAAACTATAAGAGATAATGCAATTTGGGAACCGGCAATGTAATTAGCATGCCGAATATTACTTGGAATGTGAATTGGAACGAAATCGCCAATAGATAAGACCATTTTACAATTTGGGCCCAAGTTAGAAGCAGAGCTTAAGGTGTAAATTATCGATAGTCCATATCTCGGAAACTATAAGAGATAATGCAGCTTGGCCACCGGCAATGTAATTAGCATGCCGAATATTACTTGGAATGTGAATTGGAACGAAATCGCCAATAATGAAGACCATTTTACAATTTGGGCCCAAGTTAGAAGCAGAGCCTAAGGTGTAAATTATCGATAGTCCATATCTCGGAAACTATAAGAGATAATGCAGTTTGGCAACCGGCAATGTAATTAGCATGCCGAATATTACTTGGAATGTGAATTGGAACGAAATCGCCAATAGATAAGACCATTTTACAATTTGGGCCCAAGTTAGAAGCAGAGCCTAAGGTGTAAATTATCGATAGTCCATATCTCGGAAACTATAAGACATAATGCAATTTGGCAACCGGCAATGTAATTAGCATGCCGAATACTACTTGGAATGTGAATTGGAACGAAATCGCCAATAGATAAGACCATTTTACAGTTTGGGCCCAAGTTAGAAGCAGAGCCTAAGGTTAAAAATAATCGATAGTCCATATCTCGGAAACTATAAGAGATAATGCAATTTGGGAACCGGCAATGTAATTAGCATGCCGAATATTACTTGGAATGTGAATTGGAACGAAATCGCCAATAGATAAGACCATTTTACAATTTGGGCCCAAGTTAGAAGCAGAGCCTAAGGTGTAATTTATCGATAGTCCATATCTCGGAAACTATAAGAGATAATGCAACTTGGCCACCGGCAATGTAATTAGCATGCCGAATACTACTTGGAATGTGAATTGGAACGAAATCGCCAATAGATAAGACCATTTTACAATTTGGGCCCAAGTTAGAAGCAGAGCCTAAGTTGTAAATTATCGATAGTCCATATCTCGGAAACTATAGGAGATAATTCAATTTGGCAACCGGCAATGTAATTAGCATGCCGAATATTACTTGGAATGTGAATTGGAACGATATCGCCAATAGATAAGACCATTTTACAATTTAGGCCCAAGTTAGAAGCAGAGCCTAAGGTGTAAATTATCGATAGTCCATATCTCGGAAACTATAGGAGATAATGCAATTTGGCAACCGGCAATGTAATTAGCATGCCGAATATTACTTGGAATGTGAATTGGAACGAAATCGCCAATAGATAAGACGATTTTACAATTTGGGCCCAAGTTAGAAGCAGAGCCTAAGGTGTAAATTATCGATAGTCCATATCTCGGAAACTATAAGAGATAATGCAATTTGGCAACCGGCAATTTAATTAACATGCCGAATATTACTTGGAATGTGAATTGGAACGAAATCGCCAATAGATAAGACCATTTTACAATTTGGCCCCAGTTAGAAGCAGAGCCTAAGGTGTAAATTATCGATAGTCCATATCTCGGAAACTATAAGAGATAATGCAATTTGGCAACCGGCAATGTAATTAGCATGCCGAATATTACTTGGAATGTGAATTGGAACGAAATCGCCAATAGATAAGACCATTTTACAATTTGGGACCAAATTAGAAGCAGAGCCTAAGGTGTAAATTATCGATAGTCCATATCTCGGAAACTATAAGAGATAATGCAATTTGGCAACCGGCAATGTAATTAGCATGCCGAATATTACTTGGAATGTGAATTGGAACGAAATCGCCAATAGATAAGGCCATTTTACAATTTGGGCCCAAGTTAGAAGCAGAGCCTAAGGTGTAAATTATCGATAGTTCATATCTCGGAAACTATAAGAGATAATGCAATTTGGCAAACGGCAATGTAATTAGCATGCCGAATATTACTTGGAATGTGAATTGGAACGGTATCGGCAATAGATAAGACCATTTTACAATTTGGGCCCAAGTTAGAAGCAGAGCCTAAGGTGTAAATTATCCATAGTCCATATCCCGGAAACTATAAGAGATAATGCAATTTGGCAACTGGCAATGTAATTAGCATGCCGAATATTACTTGGAATGTGAATTGGAACGAAATCGCCAATAGATAAGACCATTTTACAATTTGGGCCCAAGTTAGAAGCAGAGCCTAAGGTGTAAATTATCGATAGTCCATATCTCGGAAACTATAAGAGATAATGCAATTTGGCAACCGGCAATGTAATTAGCATGCCGAATACTACTTGGAATGTGAATTGGAACGAAATCGCCAATAGATAAGACCATTTTACAGTTTGGGCCCAAGTTAGAAGCAGAGCCTAAGGTTAAAAATAATCGATAGTCCATATCTCGGAAACTATAAGAGATAATGCAATTTGGGAACCGGCAATGTAATTAGCATGCCGAATATTACTTGGAATGTGAATTGGAACGAAATCGCCAATAGATAAGGCTATTTTACAATTTGGGCCCAAGTTAGAAGCAGAGCTTAAGGTGTAAATTATCGATAGTCCATATCTCGGAAACTATAAGAGATAATGCAGCTTGGACACCGGCAATGTAATTAGCATGCCGAATATTACTTGGAATGTGAATTGGAACGAAATCGCCAATAGAGAAGACCATTTTACAATTTGGGCCCAAGTTAGAAGCAGAGCCTAAGATGTAAATTATCGATAGTCCATATCTCGGAAACTATAAGAGATAATGCAATTTGGCAACCGGCAATGTAATTAGCATGCCGAATATTACTTGGAATGTGAATTGGAACGAAATCGCCAATAGATAAGACCATTTTACAATTTGGGCCCAAGTTAGAAGCAGAGCCTAAGGTGTAAATTATCGATAGTCCATATCTCGGAAACTATAAGAGATAATGCAATTTGGCAACCGGCAATGTAATTAGCATGCCGAATATTACTTGGAATGTGAATTGGAACGAAATCGCCAATATTTAAGACCATTTTACGATTTGGGCCCAAGTTAGAAGCAGAGCCTAAGGTGTAAATTATCGATAGTCCATATCTCGGAAACTATAAGAGATAATTCAATTTGGCAACCGGCAATGTAATTAGCATGCCGAATATTACTTGGAATGTGAATTGGAACGTAATCGCCAATAGATAAGACGATTTTACAATTTGGGCCCAGGTTAGAAGCAGAGCCTAAGGTGTAAATTATCGATAGTCCATATCTCGGAAACTATAAGAGATAATGCAATTTGGCAACCGGCAATGTAATTAGCATGCCGAATATTACTTGGAATGTGAATTGGAACGAAATCGCCAATAGAGAAGACCATTTTACAATTTGGGCCCAAGTTAGAAGCAGAGCCTAAGGTGTAAATTATCGATAGTCCATATCTCGGAAACTATAAGAGATAATGCAATTTGGCAACCGGCAATGTAATTAGCATGCCGAATATTACTTGGAATGTGAATTGGAACGAAATCGCCAATAGATAAGGCCATTTTACAATTTGGGCCCAAGTTAGAAGCAGAGCCTAAGGTGTAAATTATCGATAGTCCATATCTCGGAAACTATAAGAGATAATGCAATTTGGCTACCGGCAATGTAATTAGCATGCCGAATATTACTTGGAATGTGAATTGGAACGAAATCGCCAATAGATAAGACCATTTTACAATTTGGGCCCAAGTTAGAAGCAGAGCCTAAGGTGTAAATTATCGATAGTCCATATCTCGGAAACTAAAAGAGATAATGCAATTTGGCAACCGGCAATGTAATTAGCATGCCGAATATTACTTGGAATGTGAATTGGAACGAAATCGCCAATAGATAAGACCATTTTACAATTTGGGCCCAAGTTAGAAGCAGAGCCTAAGGTGTAAATTATCGATAGTCCATATCTCAGAAACTATAAGAGATAATGCAATTTGGCAACCGGCAATGTAATTAGCATGCCGAATATTACTTGGAATGTGAATTGGAACGAAATCGCCAATAGATAAGACCATTTTACAATTTGGGCCCAAGTTAGAAGCAGAGCCTAAGGTGTAAATTATCGATAGTCCATATCTCGGAAACTAAAAGAGATAATGCAATTTGGCAACCGGCAATGTAATTAGCATGCCGAATATTACTTGGAATGTGAATTGGAACGAAATCGCCAATAGATAAGACCATTTTACAATTTGGGCCCAAGTTAGAAGCAGAGCCTAAGGTGTAAATTATCGATAGTCCATATCTCAGAAACTATAAGAGATAATGCAATTTGGCAACCGGCAATGTAATTAGCATGCCGAATATTACTTGGAATGTGAATTGGAACGAAATCGCCAATAGATAAGACCATTTTACAATTTGGGCCCAAGTTAGAAGCAGAGCCTAAGGTGTAAATTATCTATAGTCCATATCTCGGAAACTATAAGAGATAATGCAATTTCGCAACCGGCAATGTAATTAGCATGCCGAATATTACTTGGAATGTGAATTGGGACGAAATCGCCAATAGATAAGACCATTTTACAATTTGGGCCCAAGTTAGAAGCAGAGCCTAAGGTGTAAATTATCGATAGTCCATATCTCGGAATCTATAGGAGATAATTCAATTTGGCAAACGGCAATGTAATTAGCATGCCGAATATTACTTGGAATGTGAATTGGAACGAAATCGCCAATAGATAAGACCATTTTACAATTTGGGCCCAAGTTAGAAGCAGAGCCTAAGGTGTAAATTATCGATAGTCCATATCTCGGAAACTATAAGAGATAATGCAATTTGGCAACCGGCAATGTAATTAGCATGCCGAATATTACTTGGAATGTGAATTGGAACGAAATCGCCAATAGATAAGACCATTTTACAATTTAGGCCCAAGTTAGAAGCAGAGCCTAAGGTGTAAATTATCGATAGTCCATATCTCGGAAACTATAAGAGATAATGCAACTTGGCCACCGGCAATGTAATTAGCATGCCGAATATTACTTGGAATGTGAATTGGAACGAAATCGCCAATAGGTAAGACCATTTTACAATTTGGGCCCAAGTTAGAAGCAGAGCCTAAGGTGTAAATTATCGATAGTCCATATCTCGGAAACTATAGGAGATAATTCAATTTGGCAACCGGCAATGTAATTAGCATGCCGAATATTACTTGGAATGTGAATTGGAACGAAATCGCCAATAGATAAGACCATTTTACAATTTGGGCCCAAGTTAGAAGCAGAGCCTAAGGTGTAAATTATCGATAGTCCATATCTCGGAAACTATAAGAGATAATGCAATTTGGCAACCGGCAATGTAATTAGCATGCCGAATATTACTTGGAATGTGAATTGGAACGAAATCGCCAATAGATAAGACGATTTTACAATTTGGGCCCAAGTTAGAAGCAGAGCCTAAGGTGTAAATTATCGATAGTCCATATCTCGGAAACTATAAGAGATAATGTAATTTGGCAACCGGCAATGTAATTAGCATGCCGAATATTACTTGGAATGTGAATTGGAACGAAATCGCCAATAGATAAGGCCATTTTACAATTTGGGCCCAAGTTAGAAGCAGAGCCTAAGGTGTAAATTATCGATAGTTCATATCTCGGAAACTATAAGAGATAATGCAATTTGGCAACCGGCAATGTAATTAGCATGCCGAATATTACTTGGAATGTGAATTGGAACGAAATCGGCAATAGATAAGACCATTTTACAATTTGGGCCCAAGTTAGAAGCAGAGCCTAAGGTGTAAATTATCCATAGTCCATATCTCGGAAACTATAAGAGATAATGCATTTTGGCAACTGGCAATGTAATTAGCATGCCGAATATTACTTGGAATGTGAATTGGAACGAAATCGCCAATAGATAAGACCATTTTACAATTTGGGCCCAAGTTAGAAGCAGAGCCTAAGGTGTAAATTATCGATAGTCCATATCTCGGAAACTATAAGAGATAATGCAATTTGGCAACCGGCAATGTAATTAGCATGCCGAATACTACTTGGAATGTGAATTGGAACGAAATCGCCAATAGATAAGACCATTTTACAGTTTGGGCCCAAGTTAGAAGCAGAGCCTAAGGTTAAAAATAATCGATAGTCCATATCTCGGAAACTATAAGAGATAATGCAATTTGGGAACCGGCAATGTAATTAGCATGCCGAATATTACTTGGAATGTGAATTGGAACGAAATCGCCAATAGATAAGACCATTTTACAATTTGGGCCCAAGTTAGAAGCAGAGCTTAAGGTGTAAATTATCGATAGTCCATATCTCGGAAACTATAAGAGATAATGCAGCTTGGCCACCGGCAATGTAATTAGCATGCCGAATATTACTTGGAATGTGAATTGGAACGAAATCGCCAATAGAGAAGACCATTTTACAATTTGGGCCCAAGTTAGAAGCAGAGCCTAAGGTGTAAATTATCGATAGTCCATATCTCGGAAACTATAAGAGATAATGCAGTTTGGCAACCGGCAATGTAATTAGCATGCCGAATATTACTTGGAATGTGAATTGGAACGAAATCGCCAATAGATAAGACCATTTTACAATTTGGGCCCAAGTTAGAAGCAGAGCCTAAGGTGTAAATTATCGATAGTCCATATCTCGGAAACTATAAGACATAATGCAATTTGGCAACCGGCAATGTAATTAGCATGCCGAATACTACTTGGAATGTGAATTGGAACGAAATCGCCAATAGATAAGACCATTTTACAGTTTGGGCCCAAGTTAGAAGCAGAGCCTAAGGTTAAAAATAATCGATAGTCCATATCTCGGAAACTATAAGAGATAATGCAATTTGGGAACCGGCAATGTAATTAGCATGCCGAATATTACTTGGAATGTGAATTGGAACGAAATCGCCAATAGATAAGACCATTTTACAATTTGGGCCCAAGTTAGAAGCAGAGCCCAAGGTGTAATTTATCGATAGTCCATATCTCGGAAACTATAAGAGATAATGCAACTTGGCCACCGGCAATGTAATTAGCATGCCGAATACTACTTGGAATGTGAATTGGAACGAAATCGCCAATAGATAAGACCATTTTACAATTTGGGCCCAAGTTAGAAGCAGAGCCTAAGGTGTAAATTATCGATAGTCCATATCTCGGAAACTATAGGAGATAATTCAATTTGGCAACCGGCAATGTAATTAGCATGCCGAATATTACTTGGAATGTGAATTGGAACGATATCGCCAATAGATAAGACCATTTTACAATTTAGGCCCAAGTTAGAAGCAGAGCCTAAGGTGTAAATTATCGATAGTCCATATCTCGGAAACTATAAGAGATAATGCAATTTGGCAACCGGCAATGTAATTAGCATGCCGAATATTACTTGGAATGTGAATTGGAACGAAATCGCCAATAGATAAGACGATTTTACAATTTGGGCCCAAGTTAGAAGCAGAGCCTAAGGTGTAAATTATCGATAGTCCATATCTCGGAAACTATAAGAGATAATGCAATTTGGCAACCGGCAATTTAATTAACATGCCGAATATTACTTGGAATGTGAATTGGAACGAAATCGCCAATAGATAAGACCATTTTACAATTTGGGCCCAAGTTAGAAGCAGAGCCTAAGGTGTAAATTATCGATAGTCCATATCTCGGAAACTATAAGAGATAATGCAATTTGGCAACCGGCAATGTAATTAGCATGCCGAATATTACTTGGAATGTGAATTGGAACGAAATCGCCAATAGATAAGACCATTTTACAATTTGGGCCCAAATTAGAAGCAGAGCCTAAGGTGTAAATTATCGATAGTCCATATCTCGGAAACTATAAGAGATAATGCAATTTGGCAACCGGCAATGTAATTAGCATGCCGAATATTACTTGGAATGTGAATTGGAACGAAATCGCCAATAGATAAGGCCATTTTACAATTTGGGCCCAAGTTAGAAGCAGAGCCTAAGGTGTAAATTATCGATAGTTCATATCTCGGAAACTATAAGAGATAATGCAATTTGGCAAACGGCAATGTAATTAGCATGCCGAATATTACTTGGAATGTGAATTGGAACGATATCGGCAATAGATAAGACCATTTTACAATTTGGGCCCAAGTTAGAAGCAGAGCCTAAGGTGTAAATTATCCATAGTCCATATCCCGGAAACTATAAGAGATAATGCAATTTGGCAACTGGCAATGTAATTAGCATGCCGAATATTACTTGGTATGTGAATTGGAACGAAATCGCCAATAGATAAGACCATTTTACAATTTGGGCCCAAGTTAGAAGCAGAGCCTAAGGTGTAAATTATCGATAGTCCATATCTCGGAAACTATAAGAGATAATGCAATTTGGCAACCGGCAATGTAATTAGCATGCCGAATACTACTTGGAATGTGAATTGGAACGAAATCGCCAATAGATAAGACCATTTTACAGTTTGGGCCCAAGTTAGAAGCAGAGCCTAAGGTTAAAAATAATCGATAGTCCATATCTCGGAAACTATAAGAGATAATGCAATTTGGGAACCGGCAATGTAATTAGCATGCCGAATATTACTTGGAATGTGAATTGGATCGAAATCGCCAATAGATAAGGCTATTTTACAATTTGGGCCCAAGTTAGAAGCAGAGCTTAAGGTGTAAATTATCGATAGTCCATATCTCGGAAACTATAAGAGATAATGCAGCTTGGACACCGGCAATGTAATTAGCATGCCGAATATTACTTGGAATGTGAATTGGAACGAAATCGCCAATAGAGAAGACCATTTTACAATTTGGGCCCAAGTTAGAAGCAGAGCCTAAGGTGTAAATTATCGATAGTCCATATCTCGGAAACTATAAGAGATAATGCAATTTGGCAACCGGCAATGTAATTAGCATGCCGAATATTACTTGGAATGTGAATTGGAACGAAATCGCCAATAGATAAGACCATTTTACAATTTGGGCCCAAGTTAGAAGCAGAGCCTAAGGTGTAAATTATCGATAGTCCATATCTCGGAAACTATAAGAGATAATGCAATTTGGCAACCGGCAATGTAATTAGCATGCCGAATATTACTTGGAATGTGAATTGGAACGAAATCGCCAATAGGTAAGACCATTTTACAATTTGGGCCCAAGTTAGAAGCAGAGCCTAAGGTGTAAATTATCGATAGTCCATATCTCGGAAACTATAAGAGATAATGCAATTTGGCAACCGGCAATGTAATTAGCATGCCGAATATTACTTGGAATGTGAATTGGAACGAAATCGCCAATAGATAAGACCATTTTACAATTTGGGCCCAAGTTAGAAGCAGAGCCTAAGGTGTAAATTATCGATAGTCCATATCTCGGAAACTAAAAGAGATAATGCAATTTGGCAACCGGCAATGTAATTAGCATGCCGAATATTACTTGGAATGTGAATTGGAACGAAATCGCCAATAGATAAGACCATTTTACAATTTGGGCCCAAGTTAGAAGCAGAGCCTAAGGTGTAAATTATCGATAGTCCATATCTCGGAAACTATAAGAGATAATGCAATTTCGCAACCGGCAATGTAATTAGCATGCCGAATATTACTTGGAATGTGAATTGGGACGAAATCGCCAATAGATAAGACCATTTTACAATTTGGGCCCAAGTTAGAAGCAGAGCCTAAGGTGTAAATTATCGATAGTCCATATCTCGGAAACTATAACAGATAATGCAATTTGGCAACCGGCAATGTAATTAGCATGCCGAATATTACTTGGAATGTGAATTGGAACGAAATCGCCAATAGATAAGACCATTTAACAATTTGGGCCCAAGTTAGAAGCAGAGCCTAAGGTGTAAATTATCGATAGTCCATATCTCGGAAACTATAAGAGATAATGCAATTTGGCAACCGGCAATGTAATTAGCATGCCGAATACTACTTGGAATGTGAATTGGAACGAAATCGCCAATAGATAAGACCATTTTACAGTTTGGGCCCAAGTTAGAAGCAGAGCCTAAGGTGTAAATTATCGATAGTTCATATCTCGGAAACTATAAGAGATAATGCAATTTGGCAACCGGCAATGTAATTAGCATGCCGAATATTACTTGGAATGTGAATTGGAACGAAATCGCCAATAGATAAGACCATTTTACAATTTGGGCCCAAGTTAGAAGCAGAGCCTAAGGTGTAAATTATCGATAGTCCATATCTCGGAAACTATAAGAGATAATGCAACTTGGCCACCGGCAATGTAATTAGCATGCCGAATACTACTTGGAATGTGAATTGGAACGAAATCGCCAATAGATAAGACCATTTTACAATTTGGGCCCAAGTTAGAAGCAGAGCCTAAGGTGTAAATTATCGATAGTCCATATCTCGGAAACTATAACAGATAATGCAATTTGGCAACCGGCAATGTAATTAGCATGCCGAATATTACTTGGAATGTGAATTGGAACGAAATCGCCAATAGATAAGGCCATTTTACAATTTGGGCCCAAGTTAGAAGCAGAGCCTAAGGTGTAAATTATCGATAGTTCATATCTCGGAAACTATAAGAGATAATGCAATTTGGCAACCGGCAATGTAATTAGCATGCCGAATATTACTTGGAATGTGAATTGGAACGAAATCGGCAATAGATAAGACCATTTTACAATTTGGGCCCAAGTTAGAAGCAGAGCCTAAGGTGTAAATTATCCATAGTCCATATCTCGGAAACTATAAGAGATAATGCATTTTGGCAACTGGCAATGTAATTAGCATGCCGAATATTACTTGGAATGTGAATTGGAACGAAATCGCCAATAGATAAGACCATTTTACAATTTGGGCCCAAGTTAGAAGCAGAGCCTAAGGTGTAAATTATCGATAGTCCATATCTCGGAAACTATAAGAGATAATGCAATTTGGCAACCGGCAATGTAATTAGCATGCCGAATACTACTTGGAATGTGAATTGGAACGAAATCGCCAATAGATAAGACCATTTTACAGTTTGGGCCCAAGTTAGAAGCAGAGCCTAAGGTTAAAAATAATCGATAGTCCATATCTCGGAAACTATAAGAGATAATGCAATTTGGGAACCGGCAATGTAATTAGCATGCCGAATATTACTTGGAATGTGAATTGGAACGAAATCGCCAATAGATAAGAGCATTTTACAATTTGGGCCCAAGTTAGAAGCAGAGCCTAAGGTGTAAATTATCGATAGTCCATATCTCGGAAACTATAAGAGATAATGCAATTTGGCAACCGGCAATGTAATTAGCATGCAGAATATTACTTGGAATGTGAATTGGAACGAAATCGCCAATAGATAAGACCATTTTACAATTTGGGCCCAAGTTAGAAGCAGAGCCTAAGGTGTAAATTATCGATAGTCCATATCTCGGAAACTATAAGACATAATGCAATTTGGCAACCGGCAATGTAATTAGCATGCCGAATACTACTTGGAATGTGAATTGGAACGAAATCGCCAATAGATAAGACCATTTTACAGTTTGGGCCCTAGTTAGAAGCAGAGCCTAAGGTTAAAAATAATCGATAGTCCATATCTCGGAAACTATAAGAGATAATGCAATTTGGGAACCGGCAATGTAATTAGCATGCCGAATATTACTTGGAATGTGAATTGGAACGAAATCGCCAATAGATAAGACCATTTTACAATTTGGGCCCAAGTTAGAAGCAGAGCCTAAGGTGTAATTTATCGATAGTCCATATCTCGGAAACTATAAGAGATAATGCAACTTGGCCACCGGCAATGTAATTAGCATGCCGAATACTACTTGGAATGTGAATTGGAACGAAATCGCCAATAGATGAGACCATTTTACAATTTGGGCCCAAGTTAGAAGCAGAGCCTAAGGTGTAAATTATCGATAGTCCATATCTCGGAAACTATAGGAGATAATTCAATTTGGCAACCGGCAATGTAATTAGCATGCCGAATATTACTTGGAATGTGAATTGGAACGAAATCGCCAATAGATAAGACCATTTTACAATTTGGGCCCAAGTTAGAAGCAGAGCCTAAGGTGTAAATTATCGATAGTCCATATCTCGGAAACTATAAGAGATAATGCAATTTGGCAACCGGCAATGTAATTAGCATGCCGAATATTACTTGGAATGTGAATTGGAACGAAATCGCCAATAGATAAGACGATTTTACAATTTGGGCCCAAGTTAGAAGCAGAGCCTAAGGTGTAAATTATCGATAGTCCATATCTCGGAAACTATAAGAGATAATGCAATTTGGCAACCGGCAATTTAATTAACATGCCGAATATTACTTGGAATGTGAATTGGAACGAAATCGCCAATAGATAAGACCATTTTACAATTTGGGCCCAAGTTAGAAGCAGAGCCTAAGGTGTAAATTATCGATAGTCCATATCTCGGAAACTATAAGAGATAATGCAATTTGGCAACCGGCAATGTAATTAGCATGCCGAATATTACTTGGAATGTGAATTGGAACGAAATCGCCAATAGATAAGACCATTTTACAATTTGGGCCTAAGTTAGAAGCAGAGCCTAAGGTGTAAATTATCGATAGTCCATATCTCGGAAACTATAAGAGATAATGCAATTTGGCAACCGGCAATGTAATTAGCATACCGAATACTACTTGGAATGTGAATTCGAACGAAATCGCCAATAGATAAGACCATTTTACAGTTTGGGCCCAAGTTAGAAGCAGAGCCTAAGGTTAAAAATAATCGATAGTCCATATCTCGGAAACTATAAGAGATAATGCAATTTGGGAACCGGCAATGTAATTAGCATGCCGAATATTACTTGGATTGTGAATTGGAACGAAATCGCCAATAGATAAGACCATTTTACAATTTGGGCCCAAGTTAGAAGCAGAGCTTAAGGTGTAAATTATCGATAGTCCATATCTCGGAAACTATAAGAGATAATGCAGCTTGGCCACCGGCAATGTAATTAGCATGCCGAATATTACTTGGAATGTGAATTGGAACGAAATCGCCAATAGAGAAGACCATTTTACAATTTGGGCCCAAGTTAGAAGCAGAGCCTAAGGTGTAAATTATCGATAGTCCATATCTCGGAAACTATAAGAGATAATGCAATTTGGCAACCGGCAATGTAATTAGCATGCCGAATATTACTTGGAATGTGAATTGGAACGAAATCGCCAATAGATAAGACCATTTTACAATTTGGGCCCAAGTTAGAAGCAGAGCCTAAGGTGTAAATTATCGATAGTCCATATCTCGGAAACTATAAGACATAATGCAATTTGGCAACCGGCAATGTAATTAGCATGCCGAATACTACTTGGAATGTGAATTGGAACGAAATCGCCAATATATAAGACCATTTTACAGTTTGGGCCCAAGTTAGAAGCAGAGCCTAAGGTTAAAAATAATCGATAGTCCATATCTCGGAAACTCTAAGAGATAATGCAATTTGGGAACCGGCAATGTAATAAGCATGCCGAATATTACTTGGAATGTGAATTGGAACGAAATCGCCAATAGATAAGACCATTTTACAATTTGGGCCCAAGTTAGAAGCAGAGCCTAAGGTGTAATTTATCGATAGTCCATATCTCGGAAACTATAAGAGATAATGCAACTTGGCCACCGGCAATGTAATTAGCATGCCGGATACTATTTGGAATGTGAATTGGAACGAAATCGCCAATAGATGAGACCATTTTACAATTTGGGCCCAAGTTAGAAGCAGAGCCTAAGGTGTAAATTATCGATAGTCCATATCTCGGAAACTATAGGAGATAATTCAATTTGGCAACCGGCAATGTAATTAGCATGCCGAATATTACTTGGAATGTGAATTGGAACGAAATCGCCAATAGATAAGACCATTTTACAATTTGGGCCCAAGTTAGAAGCAGAGCCTAAGGTGTAAATTATCGATAGTCCATATCTCGGAAACTATAAGAGATAATGCAATTTGGCAACCGGCAATGTAATTAGCATGCCGAATATTACTTGGAATGTGAATTGGAACGAAATCGCCAATAGATAAGACGATTTTACAATTTGGGCCCAAGTTAGAAGCAGAGCCTAAGGTGTAAATTATCGATAGTCCATATCTCGGAAACTATAAGAGATAATGCAATTTGGCAACCGGCAATTTAATTAACATGCCGAATATTACTTGGAATGTGAATTGGAACGAAATCGCCAATAGATAAGACCATTTTACAATTTGGGCCCAAGTTAGAAGCAGAGCCTAAGGTGTAAATTATCGATAGTCCATATCTCGGAAACTATAAGAGATAATGCAATTTGGCAACCGGCAATGTAATTAGCATGCCGAATATTACTTGGAATGTGAATTGGAACGAAATCGCCAATAGATAAGACCATTTTACAATTTGGGCCCAAGTTAGAAGCAGAGCCTAAGGTGTAAATTATCGATAGTCCATATCTCGGAAACTATAAGAGATAATGCAATTTGGCAACCGGCAATGTAATTAGCATGCCGAATATTACTTGGAATGTGAATTGGAACGAAATCGCCAATAGATAAGGCCATTTTACAATTTGGGCCCAAGTTAGAAGCAGAGCCTAAGGTGTAAATTATCGATAGTTCATATCTCGGAAACTATAAGAGATAATGCAATTTGGCAACCGGCAATGTAATTAGCATGCCGAATATTACTTGGAATGTGAATTGGAACGAAATCGGCAATAGATAAGACCATTTTACAATTTGGGCCCAAGTTAGAAGCAGAGCCTAAGGTGTAAATTATCCATAGTCCATATCTCGGAAACTATAAGAGATAATGCAATTTGGCAACTGGCAATGTAATTAGCATGCCGAATATTACTTGGAATGTGAATTGGAACGAAATCGCCAATAGATAAGACCATTTTACAATTTGGGCCCAAGTTAGAAGCAGAGCCTAAGGTGTAAATTATCGATAGTCCATATCTCGGAAACTATAAGAGATAATGCAATTTGGCAACCGGCAATGTAATTAGCATGCCGAATACTACTTGGAATGTGAATTGGAACGAAATCGCCAATAGATAAGACCATTTTACAGTTTGGGCCCAAGTTAGAAGCAGAGCCTAAGGTTAAAAACAATCGATAGTCCATATTTCGGAAACTATAAGAGATAATGCAATTTGGGAACCGGCAATGTAATTAGCATGCCGAATATTACTTGGAATGTGAATTGGAACGAAATCGCCAATAGATAAGACCATTTTACAATTTGGGCCCAAGTTAGAAGCAGAGCTTAAGGTGTAAATTATCGATAGTCCATATCTCGGAAACTATAAGAGATAATGCAGCTTGGCCACCGGCAATGTAATTAGCATGCCGAATATTACTTGGAATGTGAATTGGAACGAAATCGCCAATAGAGAAGACCATTTTACAATTTGGGCCCAAGTTAGAAGCAGAGCCTAAGGTGTAAATTATCGATAGTCCATATCTCGGAAACTATAGGAGATAATTCAATTTGGCAACCGGCAATGTAATTAGCATGCCGAATATTACTTGGAATGTGAATTGGAACGATATCGCCAATAGATAAGACCATTTTACAATTTAGGCCCAAGTTAGAAGCAGAGCCTAAGGTGTAAATTATCGATAGTCCATATCTCGGAAACTATAAGAGATAATGCAATTTGGCAACCGGCAATGTAATTAGCATGCCGAATATTACTTGGAATGTGAATTGGAACGAAATCGCCAATAGATAAGACGATTTTACAATTTGGGCCCAAGTTAGAAGCAGAGCCCAAGGTGTAAATTATCGATAGTCCATATCTCGGAAACTATAAGAGATAATGCAATTTGGCAACCGGCAATTTAATTAACATGCCGAATATTACTTGGAATGTGAATTGGAACGAAATCGCCAATAGATAAGACCATTTTACAATTTGGGCCCAAGTTAGAAGCAGAGCCTAAGGTGTAAATTATCGATAGTCCATATCTCGGAAACTATAAGAGATAATGCAATTTGGCAACCGGCAATGTAATTAGCATGCCGAATATTACTTGGAATGTGAATTGGAACGAAATCGCCAATAGATAAGACCATTTTACAATTTGGGCCCAAATTAGAAGCAGAGCCTAAGGTGTAAATTATCGATAGTCCATATCTCGGAAACTATAAGAGATAATGCAATTTGGCAACCGGCAATGTAATTAGCATGCCGAATATTACTTGGAATGTGAATTGGAACGAAATCGCCAATAGATAAGGCCATTTTACAATTTGGGCCCAAGTTAGAAGCAGAGCCTAAGGTGTAAATTATCGATAGTTCATATCTCGGAAACTATAAGAGATAATGCAATTTGGCAAACGGCAATGTAATTAGCATGCCGAATATTACTTGGAATGTGAATTGGAACGATATCGGCAATAGATAAGACCATTTTACAATTTGGGCCCAAGTTAGAAGCAGAGCCTAAGGTGTAAATTATCCATAGTCCATATCCCGGAAACTATAAGAGATAATGCAATTTGGCAACTGGCAATGTAATTAGCATGCCGAATATTACTTGGTATGTGAATTGGAACGAAATCGCCAATAGATAAGACCATTTTACAATTTGGGCCCAAGTTAGAAGCAGAGCCTAAGGTGTAAATTATCGATAGTCCATATCTCGGAAACTATAAGAGATAATGCAATTTGGCAACCGGCAATGTAATTAGCATGCCGAATACTACTTGGAATGTGAATTGGAACGAAATCGCCAATAGATAAGACCATTTTACAGTTTGGGCCCAAGTTAGAAGCAGAGCCTAAGGTTAAAAATAATCGATAGTCCATATCTCGGAAACTATAAGAGATAATGCAATTTGGGAACCGGCAATGTAATTAGCATGCCGAATATTACTTGGAATGAGAATTGGATCGAAATCGCCAATAGATAAGGCTATTTTACAATTTGGGCCCAAGTTAGAAGCAGAGCTTAAGGTGTAAATTATCGATAGTCCATATCTCGGAAACTATAAGAGATAATGCAGCTTGGACACCGGCAATGTAATTAGCATGCCGAATATTACTTGGAATGTGAATTGGAACGAAATCGCCAATAGAGAAGACCATTTTACAATTTGGGCCCAAGTTAGAAGCAGAGCCTAAGGTGTAAATTATCGATAGTCCATATCTCGGAAACTATAAGAGATAATGCAATTTGGCAACCGGCAATGTAATTAGCATGCCGAATATTACTTGGAATGTGAATTGGAACGAAATCGCCAATAGATAAGACCATTTTACAATTTGGGCCCAAGTTAGAAGCAGAGCCTAAGGTGTAAATTATCGATAGTCCATATCTCGGAAACTATAAGAGATAATGCAATTTGGCAACCGGCAATGTAATTAGCATGCCGAATATTACTTGGAATGTGAATTGGAACGAAATCGCCAATAGGTAAGACCATTTTACAATTTGGGCCCAAGTTAGAAGCAGAGCCTAAGGTGTAAATTATCGATAGTCCATATCTCGGAAACTATAAGAGATAATGCAATTTGGCAACCGGCAATGTAATTAGCATGCCGAATATTACTTGGAATGTGAATTGGAACGAAATCGCCAATAGATAAGACCATTTTACAATTTGGGCCCAAGTTAGAAGCAGAGCCTAAGGTGTAAATTATCGATAGTCCATATCTCGGAAACTAAAAGAGATAATGCAATTTGGCAACCGGCAATGTAATTAGCATGCCGAATATTACTTGGAATGTGAATTGGAACGAAATCGCCAATAGATAAGACCATTTTACAATTTGGGCCCAAGTTAGAAGCAGAGCCTAAGGTGTAAATTATCGATAGTCCATATCTCGGAAACTATAAGAGATAATGCAATTTCGCAACCGGCAATGTAATTAGCATGCCGAATATTACTTGGAATGTGAATTGGGACGAAATCGCCAATAGATAAGACCATTTTACAATTTGGGCCCAAGTTAGAAGCAGAGCCTAAGGTGTAAATTATCGATAGTCCATATCTCGGAAACTATAACAGATAATGCAATTTGGCAACCGGCAATGTAATTAGCATGCCGAATATTACTTGGAATGTGAATTGGAACGAAATCGCCAATAGATAAGACCATTTAACAATTTGGGCCCAAGTTAGAAGCAGAGCCTAAGGTGTAAATTATCGATAGTCCATATCTCGGAAACTATAAGAGATAATGCAATTTGGCAACCGGCAATGTAATTAGCATGCCGAATACTACTTGGAATGTGAATTGGAACGAAATCGCCAATAGATAAGACCATTTTACAGTTTGGGCCCAAGTTAGAAGCAGAGCCTAAGGTGTAAATTATCGATAGTTCATATCTCGGAAACTATAAGAGATAATGCAATTTGGCAACCGGCAATGTAATTAGCATGCCGAATATTACTTGGAATGTGAATTGGAACGAAATCGCCAATAGATAAGACCATTTTACAATTTGGGCCCAAGTTAGAAGCAGAGCCTAAGGTGTAAATTATCGATAGTCCATATCTCGGAAACTATAAGAGATAATGCAACTTGGCCACCGGCAATGTAATTAGCATGCCGAATACTACTTGGAATGTGAATTGGAACGAAATCGCCAATAGATAAGACCATTTTACAATTTGGGCCCAAGTTAGAAGCAGAGCCTAAGGTGTAAATTATCGATAGTCCATATCTCGGAAACTATAACAGATAATGCAATTTGGCAACCGGCAATGTAATTAGCATGCCGAATATTACTTGGAATGTGAATTGGAACGAAATCGCCAATAGATAAGGCCATTTTACAATTTGGGCCCAAGTTAGAAGCAGAGCCTAAGGTGTAAATTATCGATAGTTCATATCTCGGAAACTATAAGAGATAATGCAATTTGGCAACCGGCAATGTAATTAGCATGCCGAATATTACTTGGAATGTGAATTGGAACGAAATCGGCAATAGATAAGACCATTTTACAATTTGGGCCCAAGTTAGAAGCAGAGCCTAAGGTGTAAATTATCCATAGTCCATATCTCGGAAACTATAAGAGATAATGCATTTTGGCAACTGGCAATGTAATTAGCATGCCGAATATTACTTGGAATGTGAATTGGAACGAAATCGCCAATAGATAAGACCATTTTACAATTTGGGCCCAAGTTAGAAGCAGAGCCTAAGGTGTAAATTATCGATAGTCCATATCTCGGAAACTATAAGAGATAATGCAATTTGGCAACCGGCAATGTAATTAGCATGCCGAATACTACTTGGAATGTGAATTGGAACGAAATCGCCAATAGATAAGACCATTTTACAGTTTGGGCCCAAGTTAGAAGCAGAGCCTAAGGTTAAAAATAATCGATAGTCCATATCTCGGAAACTATAAGAGATAATGCAATTTGGGAACCGGCAATGTAATTAGCATGCCGAATATTACTTGGAATGTGAATTGGAACGAAATCGCCAATAGATAAGAGCATTTTACAATTTGGGCCCAAGTTAGAAGCAGAGCCTAAGGTGTAAATTATCGATAGTCCATATCTCGGAAACTATAAGAGATAATGCAATTTGGCAACCGGCAATGTAATTAGCATGCAGAATATTACTTGGAATGTGAATTGGAACGAAATCGCCAATAGATAAGACCATTTTACAATTTGGGCCCAAGTTAGAAGCAGAGCCTAAGGTGTAAATTATCGATAGTCCATATCTCGGAAACTATAAGACATAATGCAATTTGGCAACCGGCAATGTAATTAGCATGCCGAATACTACTTGGAATGTGAATTGGAACGAAATCGCCAATAGATAAGACCATTTTACAGTTTGGGCCCAAGTTAGAAGCAGAGCCTAAGGTTAAAAATAATCGATAGTCCATATCTCGGAAACTATAAGAGATAATGCAATTTGGGAACCGGCAATGTAATTAGCATGCCGAATATTACTTGGAATGTGAATTGGAACGAAATCGCCAATAGATAAGACCATTTTACAATTTGGGCCCAAGTTAGAAGCAGAGCCCAAGGTGTAATTTATCGATAGTCCATATCTCGGAAACTATAAGAGATAATGCAACTTGGCCACCGGCAATGTAATTAGCATGCCGAATACTACTTGGAATGTGAATTGGAACGAAATCGCCAATAGATGAGACCATTTTACAATTTGGGCCCAAGTTAGAAGCAGAGCCTAAGGTGTAAATTATCGATAGTCCATATCTCGGAAACTATAGGAGATAATTCAATTTGGCAACCGGCAATGTAATTAGCATGCCGAATATTACTTGGAATGTGAATTGGAACGAAATCGCCAATAGATAAGACCATTTTACAATTTGGGCCCAAGTTAGAAGCAGAGCCTAAGGTGTAAATTATCGATAGTCCATATCTCGGAAACTATAAGAGATAATGCAATTTGGCAACCGGCAATGTAATTAGCATGCCGAATATTACTTGGAATGTGAATTGGAACGAAATCGCCAATAGATAAGACGATTTTACAATTTGGGCCCAAGTTAGAAGCAGAGCCTAAGGTGTAAATTATCGATAGTCCATATCTCGGAAACTATAAGAGATAATGCAATTTGGCAACCGGCAATTTAATTAACATGCCGAATATTACTTGGAATGTGAATTGGAACGAAATCGCCAATAGATAAGACCATTTTACAATTTGGGCCCAAGTTAGAAGCAGAGCCTAAGGTGTAAATTATCGATAGTCCATATCTCGGAAACTATAAGAGATAATGCAATTTGGCAACCGGCAATGTAATTAGCATGCCGAATATTACTTGGAATGTGAATTGGAACGAAATCGCCAATAGATAAGACCATTTTACAATTTGGGCCTAAGTTAGAAGCAGAGCCTAAGGTGTAAATTATCGATAGTCCATATCTCGGAAACTATAAGAGATAATGCAATTTGGCAACCGGCAATGTAATTAGCATACCGAATACTACTTGGAATGTGAATTGGAACGAAATCGCCAATAGATAAGACCATTTTACAGTTTGGGCCCAAGTTAGAAGCAGAGCCTAAGGTTAAAAATAATCGATAGTCCATATCTCGGAAACTATAAGAGATAATGCAATTTGGGAACCGGCAATGTAATTAGCATGCCGAATATTACTTGGATTGTGAATTGGAACGAAATCGCCAATAGATAAGACCATTTTACAATTTGGGCCCAAGTTAGAAGCAGAGCTTAAGGTGTAAATTATCGATAGTCCATATCTCGGAAACTATAAGAGATAATGCAGCTTGGCCACCGGCAATGTAATTAGCATGCCGAATATTACTTGGAATGTGAATTGGAACGAAATCGCCAATAGAGAAGACCATTTTACAATTTGGGCCCAAGTTAGAAGCAGAGCCTAAGGTGTAAATTATCGATAGTCCATATCTCGGAAACTATAAGAGATAATGCAATTTGGCAACCGGCAATGTAATTAGCATGCCGAATATTACTTGGAATGTGAATTGGAACGAAATCGCCAATAGATAAGACCATTTTACAATTTGGGCCCAAGTTAGAAGCAGAGCCTAAGGTGTAAATTATCGATAGTCCATATCTCGGAAACTATAAGACATAATGCAATTTGGCAACCGGCAATGTAATTAGCATGCCGAATACTACTTGGAATGTGAATTGGAACGAAATCGCCAATATATAAGACCATTTTACAGTTTGGGCCCAAGTTAGAAGCAGAGCCTAAGGTTAAAAATAATCGATAGTCCATATCTCGGAAACTATAAGAGATAATGCAATTTGGGAACCGGCAATGTAATAAGCATGCCGAATATTACTTGGAATGTGAATTGGAACGAAATCGCCAATAGATAAGACCATTTTACAATTTGGGCCCAAGTTAGAAGCAGAGCCTAAGGTGTAATTTATCGATAGTCCATATCTCGGAAACTATAAGAGATAATGCAACTTGGCCACCGGCAATGTAATTAGCATGCCGGATACTATTTGGAATGTGAATTGGAACGAAATCGCCAATAGATGAGACCATTTTACAATTTGGGCCCAAGTTAGAAGCAGAGCCTAAGGTGTAAATTATCGATAGTCCATATCTCGGAAACTATAGGAGATAATTCAATTTGGCAACCGGCAATGTAATTAGCATGCCGAATATTACTTGGAATGTGAATTGGAACGAAATCGCCAATAGATAAGACCATTTTACAATTTGGGCCCAAGTTAGAAGCAGAGCCTAAGGTGTAAATTATCGATAGTCCATATCTCGGAAACTATAAGAGATAATGCAATTTGGCAACCGGCAATGTAATTAGCATGCCGAATATTACTTGGAATGTGAATTGGAACGAAATCGCCAATAGATAAGACGATTTTACAATTTGGGCCCAAGTTAGAAGCAGAGCCTAAGGTGTAAATTATCGATAGTCCATATCTCGGAAACTATAAGAGATAATGCAATTTGGCAACCGGCAATTTAATTAACATGCCGAATATTACTTGGAATGTGAATTGGAACGAAATCGCCAATAGATAAGACCATTTTACAATTTGGGCCCAAGTTAGAAGCAGAGCCTAAGGTGTAAATTATCGATAGTCCATATCTCGGAAACTATAAGAGATAATGCAATTTGGCAACCGGCAATGTAATTAGCATGCCGAATATTACTTGGAATGTGAATTGGAACGAAATCGCCAATAGATAAGACCATTTTACAATTTGGGCCCAAGTTAGAAGCAGAGCCTAAGGTGTAAATTATCGATAGTCCATATCTCGGAAACTATAAGAGATAATGCAATTTGGCAACCGGCAATGTAATTAGCATGCCGAATATTACTTGGAATGTGAATTGGAACGAAATCGCCAATAGATAAGGCCATTTTACAATTTGGGCCCAAGTTAGAAGCAGAGCCTAAGGTGTAAATTATCGATAGTTCATATCTCGGAAACTATAAGAGATAATGCAATTTGGCAACCGGCAATGTAATTAGCATGCCGAATATTACTTGGAATGTGAATTGGAACGAAATCGGCAATAGATAAGACCATTTTACAATTTGGGCCCAAGTTAGAAGCAGAGCCTAAGGTGTAAATTATCCATAGTCCATATCTCGGAAACTATAAGAGATAATGCAATTTGGCAACTGGCAATGTAATTAGCATGCCGAATATTACTTGGAATGTGAATTGGAACGAAATCGCCAATAGATAAGACCATTTTACAATTTGGGCCCAAGTTAGAAGCAGAGCCTAAGGTGTAAATTATCGATAGTCCATATCTCGGAAACTATAAGAGATAATGCAATTTGGCAACCGGCAATGTAATTAGCATGCCGAATACTACTTGGAATGTGAATTGGAACGAAATCGCCAATAGATAAGACCATTTTACAGTTTGGGCCCAAGTTAGAAGCAGAGCCTAAGGTTAAAAACAATCGATAGTCCATATTTCGGAAACTATAAGAGATAATGCAATTTGGGAACCGGCAATGTAATTAGCATGCCGAATATTACTTGGAATGTGAATTGGAACGAAATCGCCAATAGATAAGACCATTTTACAATTTGGGCCCAAGTTAGAAGCAGAGCTTAAGGTGTAAATTATCGATAGTCCATATCTCGGAAACTATAAGAGATAATGCAGCTTGGCCACCGGCAATGTAATTAGCATGCCGAATATTACTTGGAATGTGAATTGGAACGAAATCGCCAATAGAGAAGACCATTTTACAATTTGGGCCCAAGTTAGAAGCAGAGCCTAAGGTGTAAATTATCGATAGTCCATATCTCGGAAACTATAAGAGATAATGCAATTTGGCAACCGGCAATGTAATTAGCATGCCGAATATTACTTGGAATGTGAATTGGAACGAAATCGCCAATAGATAAGACCATTTTACAATTTGGGCCCAAGTTAGAAGCAGAGCCTAAGGTGTAAATTATCGATAGTCCATATCTCGGAAACTATAAGAGATAATGCAATTTGGCAACCGGCAATGTAATTAGCATGCCGAATATTACTTGGAATGTGAATTGGAACGAAATCGCCAATAGGTAAGACCATTTTACAATTTGGGCTCAAGTTAGAAGCAGAGCCTAAGGTGTAAATTATCGATAGTCCATATCTCGGAAACTATAAGAGATAATGCAATTTGGCAACCGGCAATGTAATTAGCATGCCGAATATTACTTGGAATGTGAATTGGAACGAAATCGCCAATAGATAAGACCATTTTACAATTTGGGCCCAAGTTAGAAGCAGAGCCTAAGGTGTAAATTATCGATAGTCCATATCTCGGAAACTAAAAGAGATAATGCAATTTGGCAACCGGCAATGTAATTAGCATGCCGAATATTACTTGGAATGTGAAATGGAACGAAATCGCCAATAGATAAGACCATTTTACAATTTGGGCCCAAGTTAGAAGCAGAGCCTAAGGTGTAAATTATCGATAGTCCATATCTCGGAAACTATAAGAGATAATGCAATTTCGCAACCGGCAATGTAATTAGCATGCCGAATATTACTTGGAATGTGAATTGGGACGAAATCGCCAATAGATAAGACCATTTTACAATTTGGGCCCAAGTTAGAAGCAGAGCCTAAGGTGTAAATTATCGATAGTCCATATCTCGGAAACTATAAGAGATAATGCAATTTGGCAACCGGCAATGTAATTAGCATGCCGAATATTACTTGGAATGTGAATTGGAACGAAATCGCCAATAGATAAGACCATTTTACAATTTGGGCCCAAGTTAGAAGCAGAGCCTAAGGTGTAAATTATCGATAGTCCATATCTCGGAAACTATAAGAGATAATGCAATTTGGCAACCGGCAATGTAATTAGCATGCCGAATACTACTTGGAATGTGAATTGGAACGAAATCGCCAATAGATAAGACCATTTTACAGTTTGGGCCCAAGTTAGAAGCAGAGCCTAAGGTTAAAAATAATCGATAGTCCATATCTCGGAAACTATAAGAGATAATGCAATTTGGGAACCGGCAATGTAATTAGCATGCCGAATATTACTTGGAATGTGAATTGGAACGAAATCGCCAATAGATAAGACCATTTTACAATTTGGGCCCAAGTTAGAAGCAGAGCCTAAGGTGTAAATTATCGATAGTCCATATCTCGGAAACTATAAGAGATAATGCAACTTGGCCACCGGCAATGTAATTAGCATGCCGAATACTACTTGGAATGTGAATTGGAACGAAATCGCCAATAGATAAGACCATTTTACAATTTGGGCCCAAGTTAGAAGCAGAGCCTAAGGTGTAAATTATCGATAGTCCATATCTCGAAAACTATAAGAGATAATGCAATTTGGCAACCGGCAATGTAATTAGCATGCCGAATATTACTTGGAATGTGAATTGGAACGAAATCGCCAATAGATAAGACCATTTTACAATTTGGGCCCAAGTTAGAAGCAGAGCCTAAGGTGTAAATTATCGATAGTCCATATCTCTGAAACTATAAGAGATAATGCAATTTGGCAACCGGCAATGTAATCAGCATGCCGAGTATTACTTGGAATGTGAATTGGAACGAAATCGCCAATAGATAAGGCCATTTTACAATTTGGGCCCAAGTTAGAAGCAGAGCCTAAGGTGTAAATTATCGATAGTCCATATCTCGGAAACTATAAGAGATAATGCAATTTGGCAACCGGCAATGTAATTAGCATGCCGAATATTACTTGGAATGTGAATTGGAACGAAATCGCCAATAGATAAGACCATTTTACAATTTGGGCCCAAGTTAGAAGCAGAGCCTAAGGTGTAAATTATCGATAGTCCATATCTCGGAAACTATAAGAGATAATGCAATTTGGCAACCGGCAATGTAATTAGCATGCCGAATATTACTTGGAATGTGAATTGGAACGAAATCGCCAATAGGTAAGACCATTTTACAATTTGGGCCCAAGTTAGAAGCAGAGCCTAAGGTGTAAATTATCGATAGTCCATATCTCGGAAACTATAAGAGATAATGCAATTTGGCAACCGGCAATGTAATTAGCATGCCGAATATTACTTGGAATGTGAATTGGAACGAAATCGCCAATAGATAAGACCATTTTACAATTTGGGCCCAAGTTAGAAGCAGAGCCTAAGGTGTAAATTATCGATAGTCCATATCTCGGAAACTAAAAGAGATAATGCAATTTGGCAACCGGCAATGTAATTAGCATGCCGAATATTACTTGGAATGTGAATTGGAACGAAATCGCCAATAGATAAGACCATTTTACAATTTGGGCCCAAGTTAGAAGCAGAGCCTAAGGTGTAAATTATCGATAGTCCATATCTCGGAAACTATAAGAGATAATGCAATTTCGCAACCGGCAATGTAATTAGCATGCCGAATATTACTTGGAATGTGAATTGGGACGAAATCGCCAATAGATAAGACCATTTTACAATTTGGGCCCAAGTTAGAAGCAGAGCCTAAGGTGTAAATTATCGATAGTCCATATCTCGGAAACTATAACAGATAATGCAATTTGGCAACCGGCAATGTAATTAGCATGCCGAATATTACTTGGAATGTGAATTGGAACGAAATCGCCAATAGGTAAGACCATTTTACAATTTGGGCCCAAGTTAGAAGCAGAGCCTAAGGTGTAAATTATCGATAGTCCATATCTCGGAAACTATAAGAGATAATGCAATTTGGCAACCGGCAATGTAATTAGCATGCCGAATATTACTTGGAATGTGAATTGGAACGAAATCGCCAATAGATAAGACCATTTTACAATTTGGGCCCAAGTTAGAAGCAGAGCCTAAGGTGTAAATTATCGATAGTCCATATCTCGGAAACTAAAAGAGATAATGCAATTTGGCAACCGGCAATGTAATTAGCATGCCGAATATTACTTGGAATGTGAATTGGAACGAAATCGCCAATAGATAAGACCATTTTACAATTTGGGCCCAAGTTAGAAGCAGAGCCTAAGGTGTAAATTATCGATAGTCCATATCTCGGAAACTATAAGAGATAATGCAATTTCGCAACCGGCAATGTAATTAGCATGCGGAATATTACTTGGAATGTGAATTGGGACGAAATCGCCAATAGATAAGACCATTTTACAATTTGGGCCCAAGTTAGAAGCAGAGCCTAAGGTGTAAATTATCGATAGTCCATATCTCGGAAACTATAACAGATAATGCAATTTGGCAACCGGCAATGTAATTAGCATGCCGAATATTACTTGGAATGTGAATTGGAACGAAATCGCCAATAGATAAGACCATTTTACAATTTGGGCCCAAGTTAGAAGCAGAGCCTAAGGTGTAAATTATCGATAGTCCATATCTCGGAAACTATAAGAGATAATGCAATTTGGCAACCGGCAATGTAATTAGTATGCCGAATATTACTTGGAATGTGAATTGGAACGAAATCGCCAATAGATAAGACCATTTAACAATTTGGGCCCAAGTTAGAAGCAGACCCTAAGGTGTAAATTATCGATAGTCCATATCTCGGAAACTATAAGAGATAATGCAATTTGGCAACCGGCAATGTAATTAGCATGCCGAATACTACTTGGAATGTGAATTGGAACGAAATCGCCAATAGATAAGACCATTTTACAGTTTGGGCCCAAGTTAGAAGCAGAGCCTAAGGTTAAAAATAATCGATAGTCCATATCTCGGAAACTATAAGAGATAATGCAATTTGGGAACCGGCAATGTAATTAGCATGCCGAATATTACTTGGAATGTGAATTGGAACGAAATCGCCAATAGATAAGACCATTTTACAATTTGGGCCCAAGTTAGAAGCAGAGCCTAAGGTGTAAATTATCGATAGTCCATATCTCGGAAACTATAAGAGATAATGCAACTTGGCCACCGGCAATGTAATTAGCATGCCGAATACTACTTGGAATGTGAATTGGAACGAAATGCCCAATAGATAAGACCATTTTACAATTTGGGCCCAAGTTAGAAGCAGAGCCTAAGGTGTAAATTATCGATAGTCCATATCTCGGAAACTATAAGAGATAATGCAATTTGGCAACCGGCAATGTAATTAGCATGCCGAATATTACTTGGAATGTGAATTGGAACGAAATCGCCAATAGATAAGGCCATTTTACAATTTGGGCCCAAGTTAGAAGCAGAGCCTAAGGTGTAAATTATCGATAGTTCATATCTCGGAAACTATAAGAGATAATGCAATTTGGCAACCGGCAATGTAATTAGCATGCAGAATATTACTTGGAATGTGAATTGGAACGAAATCGCCAATAGATAAGACCATTTTACAATTTGGGCCCAAGTTAGAAGCAGAGCTTAAGGTGTAAATTATCGATAGTCCATATCTCGGAAACTATAAGAGATAATGCAGCTTGGCCACCGGCAATGTAATTAGCATGCCGAATATTACTTGGAATGTGAATTGGAACGAAATCGCCAATAGAGAAGACCATTTTACAATTTGGGCCCAAGTTAGAAGCAGAGCCTAAGGTGTAAATTATCGATAGTCCATATCTCGGAAACTATAAGAGATAATGCAATTTGGCAACCGGCAATGTAATTAGCATGCAGAATATTACTTGGAATGTGAATTGGAACGAAATCGCCAATAGATAAGACCATTTTACAATTTGGGCCCAAGTTAGAAGCAGAGCCTAAGGTGTAAATTATCGATAGTCCATATCTCGGAAACTATAAGACATAATGCAATTTGGCAACCGGCAATGTAATTAGCATGCCGAATACTACTTGGAATGTGAATTGGAACGAAATCGCCAATAGATAAGACCATTTTACAGTTTGGGCCCAAGTTAGAAGCAGAGCCTAAGGTTAAAAATAATCGATAGTCCATATCTCGGAAACTATAAGAGATAATGCAATTTGGGAACCGGCAATGTAATTAGCATGCCGAATATTACTTGGAATGTGAATTGGAACGAAATCGCCAATAGATAAGACCATTTTACAATTTGGGCCCAAGTTAGAAGCAGAGCCTAAGGTGTAATTTATCGATAGTCCATATCTCGGAAACTATAAGAGATAATGCAACTTGGCCACCGGCAATGTAATTAGCATGCCGAATACTACTTGGAATGTGAATTGGAACGAAATCGCCAATAGATGAGACCATTTTACAATTTGGGCCCAAGTTATAAGCAGAGCCTAAGGTGTAAATTATCGATAGTCCATATCTCGGAAACTATAGGAGATAATTCAATTTGGCAACCGGCAATGTAATTAGCATGCCGAATATTACTTGGAATGTGAATTGGAACGAAATCGCCAATAGATAAGACCATTTTACAATTTGGGCCCAAGTTAGAAGCAGAGCCTAAGGTGTAAATTATCGATAGTCCATATCTCGGAAACTATAAGAGATAATGCAATTTGGCAACCGGCAATGTAATTAGCATGCCGAATATTACTTGGAATGTGAATTGGAACGAAATCGCCAATAGATAAGACGATTTTACAATTTTTGCCCAAGTTAGAAGCAGAGCCTAAGGTGTAAATTATCGATAGTCCATATCTCGGAAACTATAAGAGATAATGCAATTTGGCAACCGGCAATTTAATTAACATGCCGAATATTACTTGGAATGTGAATTGGAACGAAATCGCCAATAGATAAGACCATTTTACAATTTGGGCCCAAGTTAGAAGCAGAGCCTAAGGTGTAAATTATCGATAGTCCATATCTCGGAAACTATAAGAGATAATGCAATTTGGCAACCGGCAATGTAATTAGCATGCCGAATATTACTTGGAATGTGAATTGGAACGAAATCGCCAATAGATAAGACCATTTTACAATTTGGGCCCAAGTTATAAGCAGAGCCTAAGGTGTAAATTATCGATAGTCCATATCTCGGAAACTATAGGAGATAATTCAATTTGGCAACCGGCAATGTAATTAGCATGCCGAATATTACTTGGAATGTGAATTGGAACGAAATCGCCAATAGATAAGACCATTTTACAATTTGGGCCCAAGTTAGAAGCAGAGCCTAAGGTGTAAATTATCGATAGTCCATATCTCGGAAACTATAAGAGATAATGCAATTTGGGAACCGGCAATGTAATTAGCATGCCGAATATTACTTGGATTGTGAATTGGAACGAAATCGCCAATAGATAAGACCATTTTACAATTTGGGCCCAAGTTAGAAGCAGAGCTTAAGGTGTAAATTATCGATAGTCCATATCTCGGAAACTATAAGAGATAATGCAGCTTGGCCACCGGCAATGTAATTAGCATGCCGAATATTACTTGGAATGTGAATTGGAACGAAATCGCCAATAGAGAAGACCATTTTACAATTTGGGCCCAAGTTAGAAGCAGAGCCTAAGGTGTAAATTATCGATAGTCCATATCTCGGAAACTATAAGAGATAATGCAATTTGGCAACCGGCAATGTAATTAGCATGCCGAATATTACTTGGAATGTGAATTGGAACGAAATCGCCAATAGATAAGACCATTTTACAATTTGGGCCCAAGTTAGAAGCAGAGCCTAAGGTGTAAATTATCGATAGTCCATATCTCGGAAACTATAAGACATAATGCAATTTGGCAACCGGCAATGTAATTAGCATGCCGAATACTACTTGGAATGTGAATTGGAACGAAATCGCCAATATATAAGATCATTTTACAGTTTGGGCCCAAGTTAGAAGCAGAGCCTAAGGTTAAAAATAATCGATAGTCCATATCTCGGAAACTATAAGAGATAATGCAATTTGGGAACCGGCAATGTAATTAGCATGCCGAATATTACTTGGAATGTGAATTGGAACGAAATCGCCAATAGATAAGACCATTTTACAATTTGGGCCCAAGTTAGAAGCAGAGCCTAAGGTGTAATTTATCGATAGTCCATATCTCGGAAACTATAAGAGATAATGCAACTTGGCCACCGGCAATGTAATTAGCATGCCGGATACTATTTGGAATGTGAATTGGAACGAAATCGCCAATAGATGAGACCATTTTACAATTTGTGCCCAAGTTAGAAGCAGAGCCTAAGGTGTAAATTATCGATAGTCCATATCTCGGAAACTATAGGAGATAATTCAATTTGGCAACCGGCAATGTAATTAGCATGCCGAATATTACTTGGAATGTGAATTGGAACGAAATCGCCAATAGATAAGACCATTTTACAATTTGGGCCCAAGTTAGAAGCAGAGCCTAAGGTGTAAATTATCGATAGTCCATATCTCGGAAACTATAAGAGATAATGCAATTTGGCAACCGGCAATGTAATTAGCATGCCGAATATTACTTGGAATGTGAATTGGAACGAAATCGCCAATAGATAAGACGATTTTATAATTTGGGCCCAAGTTAGAAGCAGAGCCTAAGGTGTAAATTATCGATAGTCCATATCTCGGAAACTATAAGAGATAATGCAATTTGGCAACCGGCAATTTAATTAACATGCCGAATATTACTTGGAATGTGAATTGGAACGAAATCGCCAATAGATAAGACCATTTTACAATTTGGGCCCAAGTTAGAAGCAGAGCCTAAGGTGTAAATTATCGATAGTCCATATCTCGGAAACTATAAGAGGTAATGCAATTTGGCAACCGGCAATGTAATTAGCATGCCGAATATTACTTGGAATGTGAATTGGAACGAAATCGCCAATAGATAAGACCATTTTACAATTTGGGCCCAAGTTAGAAGCAGAGCCTAAGGTGTAAATTATCGATAGTCCATATCTCGGAAACTATAAGAGATAATGCAATTTGGCAACCGGCAATGTAATTAGCATGCCGAATATTACTTGGAATGTGAATTGGAACGAAATCGCCAATAGATAAGGCCATTTTACAATTTGGGCCCAAGTTAGAAGCAGAGCCTAAGGTGTAAATTATCGATAGTTCATATCTCGGAAACTATAAGAGATAATGCAATTTGGCAACCGGCAATGTAATTAGCATGCCGAATATTACTTGGAATGTGAATTATAACGAAATCGGCAATAGATAAGACCATTTTACAATTTGGGCCCAAGTTAGAAGCAGAGCCTAAGGTGTAAATTATCCATAGTCCATATCTCGGAAACTATAAGAGATAATGCAATTTGGCAACTGGCAATGTAATTAGCATGCCGAATATTACTTGGAATGTGAATTGGAACGAAATCGCCAATAGATAAGACCATTTTACAATTTGGGCCCAAGTTAGAAGCAGAGCCTAAGGTGTAAATTATCGATAGTCCAT
Source organism: Rhynchophorus ferrugineus (assembly GCF_030347505.1). Taxonomy (NCBI): domain Eukaryota; kingdom Metazoa; phylum Arthropoda; class Insecta; order Coleoptera; family Curculionidae; genus Rhynchophorus; species Rhynchophorus ferrugineus. The sequence goes on from NW_027472873.1 coordinate 93,166, forward strand.
ATCTCGGAAACTATAAGAGATAATGCAATTTGGCAACCGGCAATGTAATATAGCATGCCGAATACTACTTGGAATGTGAATTGGAACGAAATCGCCAATAGATAAGACCATTTTACAGTTTGGGCCCAAGTTAGAAGCAGAGCCTAAGGTTAAAAACAATCGATAGTCCATATTTCGGAAACTATAAGAGATAATGCAATTTGGGAACCGGCAATGTAATTAGCATGCCGAATATTACTTGGAATCGGAATTGGAACGAAATCGCCAATAGATAAGACCATTTTACAATTTGGGCCCAAGTTAGAAGCAGAGCTTAAGGTGTAAATTATCGATAGTCCATATCTCGGAAACTATAAGAGATAATGCAGCTTGGCCACCGGCAATGTAATTAGCATGCCGAATATTACTTGGAATGTGAATTGGAACGAAATCGCCAATAGAGAAGACCATTTTACAATTTGGGCCCAAGTTAGAAGCAGAGCCTAAGGTGTAAATTATCGATAGTCCATATCTCGGAAACTATAAGAGATAATGCAATTTGGCAACCGGCAATGTAATTAGCATGCCGAATATTACTTGGAATGTGAATTGGAACGAAATCGCCAATAGATAAGACCATTTTACAATTTGGGCCCAAGTTAGAAGCAGAGCCTAAGGTGTAAATTATCGATAGTCCATATCTCGGAAACTATAAGAGATAATGCAATTTGGCAACCGGCAATGTAATTAGCATGCCGAATATTACTTGGAATGTGAATTGGAACGAAATCGGCAATAGATAAGACAATTTTACAATTTGGGCCCAAGTTAGAAGCAGAGCCTAAGGTGTAAATTATCCATAGTCCATATCTCGGAAACTATAAGAGATAATGCAATTTGGCAACTGGCAATGTAATTAGCATGCCGAATATTACTTGGAATGTGAATTGGAACGAAATCGCCAATAGATAAGACCATTTTACAATTTGGGCCCAAGTTAGAAGCAGAGCCTAAGGTGTAAATTATCGATAGTCCATATCTCGGAAACTATAAGAGATAATGCAATTTGGCAACCGGCAATGTAATTAGCATGCCGAATACTACTTGGAATGTGAATTGGAACGAAATCGCCAATAGATAAGACCATTTTACAGTTTGGGCCCAAGTTAGAAGCAGAGCCTAAGGTTAAAAACAATCGATAGTCCATATTTCGGAAACTATAAGAGATAATGCAATTTGGGAACCGGCAATGTAATTAGCATGCCGAATATTACTTGGAATGTGAATTGGAACGAAATCGCCAATAGATAAGACCATTTTACAATTTGGGCCCAAGTTAGAAGCAGAGCTTAAGGTGTAAATTATCGATAGTCCATATCTCGGAAACTATAAGAGATAATGCAGCTTGGCCACCGGCAATGTAATTAGCATGCCGAATATTACTTGGAATGTGAATTGGAACGAAATCGCCAATAGAGAAGACCATTTTACAATTTGGGCCCAAGTTAGAAGCAGAGCCTAAGGTGTAAATTATCGATAGTCCATATCTCGGAAACTATAAGAGATAATGCAATTTGGCAACCGGCAATGTAATTAGCATGCCGAATATTACTTGGAATGTGAATTGGAACGAAATCGCCAATAGATAAGACCATTTTACAATTTGGGCCCAAGTTAGAAGCAGAGCCTAAGGTGTAAATTATCGATAGTCCATATCTCGGAAACTATAAGAGATAATGCAATTTGGCAACCGGCAATGTAATTAGCATGCCGAATATTACTTGGAATGTGAATTGGAACGAAATCGCCAATAGGTAAGACCATTTTACAATTTGGGCCCAAGTTAGAAGCAGAGCCTAAGGTGTAAATTATCGATAGTCCATATCTCGGAAACTATAAGAGATAATGCAATTTGGCAACCGGCAATGTAATTAGCATGCCGAATATTACTTGGAATGTGAATTGGAACGAAATCGCCAATAGATAAGACCATTTTACAATTTGGGCCCAAGTTAGAAGCAGAGCCTAAGGTGTAAATTATCGATAGTCCATATCTCGGAAACTAAAAGAGATAATGCAATTTGGCAACCGGCAATGTAATTAGCATGCCGAATATTACTTGGAATGTGAAATGGAACGAAATCGCCAATAGATAAGACCATTTTACAATTTGGGCCCAAGTTAGAAGCAGAGCCTAAGGTGTAAATTATCGATAGTCCATATCTCGGAAACTATAAGAGATAATGCAATTTCGCAACCGGCAATGTAATTAGCATGCCGAATATTACTTGGAATGTGAATTGGGACGAAATCGCCAATAGATAAGACCATTTTACAATTTGGGCCCAAGTTAGAAGCAGAGCCTAAGGTGTAAATTATCGATAGTCCATATCTCGGAAACTATAAGAGATAATGCAATTTGGCAACCGGCAATGTAATTAGCATGCCGAATATTACTTGGAATGTGAATTGGAACGAAATCGCCAATAGATAAGACCATTTTACAATTTGGGCCCAAGTTAGAAGCAGAGATTAAGGTGTAAATTATCGATAGTCCATATCTCGGAAACTATAAGAGATAATGCAATTTGGCAACCGGCAATGTAATTAGCATGCCGAATACTACTTGGAATGTGAATTGGAACGAAATTGCCAATAGATAAGACCATTTTACAGTTTGGGCCCAAGTTAGAAGCAGAGCCTAAGGTTAAAAATAATCGATAGTCCATATCTCGGAAACTATAAGAGATAATGCAATTTGGGAACCGGCAATGTAATTAGCATGCCGAATATTACTTGGAATGTGAATTGGAACGAAATCGCCAATAGATAAGACCATTTTACAATTTGGGCCCAAGTTAGAAGCAGAGCCTAAGGTGTAAATTATCGATAGTCCATATCTCGGAAACTATAAGAGATAATGCAACTTGGCCACCGGCAATGTAATTAGCATGCCGAATACTACTTGGAATGTGAATTGGAACGAAATCGCCAATAGATAAGACCATTTTACAATTTGGGCCCAAGTTAGAAGCAGAGCCTAAGGTGTAAATTATCGATAGTCCATATCTCGAAAACTATAAGAGATAATGCAATTTGGCAACCGGCAATGTAATTAGCATGCCGAATATTACTTGGAATGTGAATTGGAACGAAATCGCCAATAGATAAGACCATTTTACAATTTGGGCCCAAGTTAGAAGCAGAGCCTAAGGTGTAAATTATCGATAGTCCATATCTCTGAAACTATAAGAGATAATGCAATTTGGCAACCGGCAATGTAATCAGCATGCCGAGTATTACTTGGAATGTGAATTGGAACGAAATCGCCAATAGATAAGGCCATTTTACAATTTGGGCCCAAGTTAGAAGCAGAGCCTAAGGTGTAAATTATCGATAGTCCATATCTCGGAAACTATAAGAGATAATGCAATTTGGCAACCGGCAATGTAATTAGCATGCCGAATATTACTTGGAATGTGAATTGGAACGAAATCGCCAATAGATAAGACCATTTTACAATTTGGGCCCAAGTTAGAAGCAGAGCCTAAGGTGTAAATTATCGATAGTCCATATCTCGGAAACTATAAGAGATAATGCAATTTGGCAACCGGCAATGTAATTAGCATGCCGAATATTACTTGGAATGTGAATTGGAACGAAATCGCCAATAGGTAAGACCATTTTACAATTTGGGCCCAAGTTAGAAGCAGAGCCTAAGGTGTAAATTATCGATAGTCCATATCTCGGAAACTATAAGAGATAATGCAATTTGGCAACCGGCAATGTAATTAGCATGCCGAATATTACTTGGAATGTGAATTGGAACGAAATCGCCAATAGATAAGACCATTTTACAATTTGGGCCCAAGTTAGAAGCAGAGCCTAAGGTGTAAATTATCGATAGTCCATATCTCGGAAACTAAAAGAGATAATGCAATTTGGCAACCGGCAATGTAATTAGCATGCCGAATATTACTTGGAATGTGAATTGGAACGAAATCGCCAATAGATAAGACCATTTTACAATTTGGGCCCAAGTTAGAAGCAGAGCCTAAGGTGTAAATTATCGATAGTCCATATCTCGGAAACTATAAGAGATAATGCAATTTCGCAACCGGCAATGTAATTAGCATGCCGAATATTACTTGGAATGTGAATTGGGACGAAATCGCCAATAGATAAGACCATTTTACAATTTGGGCCCAAGTTAGAAGCAGAGCCTAAGGTGTAAATTATCGATAGTCCATATCTCGGAAACTATAACAGATAATGCAATTTGGCAACCGGCAATGTAATTAGCATGCCGAATATTACTTGGAATGTGAATTGGAACGAAATCGCCAATAGGTAAGACCATTTTACAATTTGGGCCCAAGTTAGAAGCAGAGCCTAAGGTGTAAATTATCGATAGTCCATATCTCGGAAACTATAAGAGATAATGCAATTTGGCAACCGGCAATGTAATTAGCATGCCGAATATTACTTGGAATGTGAATTGGAACGAAATCGCCAATAGATAAGACCATTTTACAATTTGGGCCCAAGTTAGAAGCAGAGCCTAAGGTGTAAATTATCGATAGTCCATATCTCGGAAAATAAAAGAGATAATGCAATTTGGCAACCGGCAATGTAATTAGCATGCCGAATATTACTTGGAATGTGAATTGGAACGAAATCGCCAATAGATAAGACCATTTTACAATTTGGGCCCAAGTTAGAAGCAGAGCCTAAGGTGTAAATTATCGATAGTCCATATCTCGGAAACTATAAGTGATAATGCAATTTCGCAACCGGCAATGTAATTAGCATGCCGAATATTACTTGGAATGTGAATTGGGACGAAATCGCCAATAGATAAGACCATTTTACAATTTGGGCCCAAGTTAGAAGCAGAGCCTAAGGTGTAAATTATCGATAGTCCATATCTCGGAAACTATAACAGATAATGCAATTTGGCAACCGGCAATGTAATTAGCATGCCGAATATTACTTGGAATGTGAATTGGAACGAAATCGCCAATAGATAAGACCATTTTACAATTTGGGCCCAAGTTAGAAGCAGAGCCTAAGGTGTAAATTATCGATAGTCCATATCTCGGAAACTATAAGAGATAATGCAATTTGGCAACCGGCAATGTAATTAGCATTCCGAATATTACTTGGAATGTGAATTGGAACGAAATCGCCAATAGGTAAGACCATTTTACAATTTGGGCCCAAGTTAGAAGCAGAGCCTAAGGTGTAAATTATCGATAGTCCATATCTCGGAAACTATAAGAGATAATGCAATTTGGCAACCGGCAATGTAATTAGCATGCCGAATATTACTTGGAATGTGAATTGGAACGAAATCGCCAGTAGATAAGACCATTTTACAATTTGGGCCCAAGTTAGAAGCAGAGCCTAAGGTGTAAATTATCGATAGTCCATATCTCGGAAACTAAAAGAGATAATGCAATTTGGCAACCGGCAATGTAATTAGCATGCCGAATATTACTTGGAATGTGAATTGGAACGAAATCGCCAATAGATAAGACCATTTTACAATTTGGGCCCAAGTTAGAAGCAGAGCCTAAGGTGTAAATTATCGATAGTCCATATCTCGGAAACTATAAGAGATAATGCAATTTCGCAACCGGCAATGTAATTAGCATGCCGAATATTACTTGGAATGTGAATTGGGACGAAATCGCCAATAGATAAGACCATTTTACAATTTGGGCCCAAGTTAGAAGCAGAGCCTAAGGTGTAAATTATCGATAGTCCATATCTCGGAAACTATAACAGATAATGCAATTTGGCAACCGGCAATGTAATTAGCATGCCGAATATTACTTGGAATGTGAATTGGAACGAAATCGCCAATAGATAAGACCATTTAACAATTTGGGCCCAAGTTAGAAGCAGACCCTAAGGTGTAAATTATCGATAGTCCATATCTCGGAAACTATAAGAGATAATGCAATTTGGCAACCGGCAATGTAATTAGCATGCCGAATACTACTTGGAATGTGAATTGGAACGAAATCGCCAATAGATAAGACCATTTTACAGTTTGGGCCCAAGTTAGAAGCAGAGCCTAAGGTTAAAAATAATCGATAGTCCATATCTCGGAAACTATAAGAGATAATGCAATTTGGGAACCGGCAATGTAATTAGCATGCCGAATATTACTTGGAATGTGAATTGGAACGAAATCGCCAATAGATAAGACCATTTTACAATTTGGGCCCAAGTTAGAAGCAGAGCCTAAGGTGTAAATTATCGATAGTCCATATCTCGGAAACTATAAGAGATAATGCAACTTGGCCACCGGCAATGTAATTAGCATGCCGAATACTACTTGGAATGTGAATTGGAACGAAATCGCCAATAGATAAGACCATTTTACAATTTGGGCCCAAGTTAGAAGCAGAGCCTAAGGTGTAAATTATCGATAGTCCATATCTCGGAAACTATAAGAGATAATGCATTTTGGCAACCGGCAATGTAATTAGCATGCCGAATATTACTTGGAATGTGAATTGGAACGAAATCGCCAATAGATAAGACCATTTTACAATTTGGGCCCAAGTTAGAAGCAGAGCCTAAGGTGTAAATTATCGATAGTCCATATCTCGGAAACTATAAGAGATAATGCAATTTGGCAACCGGCAATGTAATTAGCATGCCGAATACTACTTGGAATGTGAATTGGAACGAAATCGCCAATAGATAAGACCATTTTACAGTTTGGGCCCAAGTTAGAAGCAGAGCCTAAGGTTAAAAATAATCGATAGTCCATATCTCGGAAACTATAAGAGATAATGCAATTTGGGAACCGGCAATGTAATTAGCATGCCGAATATTACTTGGAATGTGAATTGGAACGAAATCGCCAATAGATAAGACCATTTTACAATTTGGGCCCAAGTTAGAAGCAGAGCTTAAGGTGTAAATTATCGATAGTCCATATCTCGGAAACTATAAGAGATAATGCAGCTTGACCACCGGCAATGTAATTAGCATGCCGAATATTACTTGGAATGTGAATTGGAACGAAATCGCCAATAGAGAAGACCATTTTACAATTTGGGCCCAAGTTAGAAGCAGAGCCTAAGGTGTAAATTATCGATAGTCCATATCTCGGAAACTATAAGAGATAATGCAATTTGGCAACCGGCAATGTAATTAGCATGCAGAATATTACTTGAAATGTGAATTGGAACGAAATCGCCAAGAGATAAGACCATTTTACAATTTGGGCCCAAGTTAGAAGCAGAGCCTAAGGTGTAAATTATCGATAGTCCATATCTCGGAAACTATAAGACATAATGCAATTTGGCAACCGGCAATGTAATTAGCATGCCGAATACTACTTGGAATGTGAATTGGAACGAAATCGCCAATAGATAAGACCATTTTACAGTTTGGGCTCAAGTTAGAAGCAGAGCCTAAGGTTAAAAACAATCGATAGTCCATATCTCGGAAACTATAAGAGATAATGCAATTTGGGAACCGGCAATGTAATTAGCATGCCGAATATTACTTAGAATGTGAATTGGAACGAAATCGCCAATAGATAAGACCATTTTACAATTTGGGCCCAAGTTAGAAGCAGAGCCTAAGGTGTAATTTATCGATAGTCCATATCTCGGAAACTATAAGAGATAATGCAACTTGGCCACCGGCAATGTAATTAGCATGCCGAATACTACTTGGAATGTGAATTGGAACGAAATCGCCAATAGATGAGACCATTTTACAATTTGGGCCCAAGTTAGACGCAGAGCCTAAGGTGTAAATTATCGATAGTCCATATCTCGGAAACTATAGGAGATAATTCAATTTGGCAACCGGCAATGTAATTAGCATGCCGAATATTACTTGGAATGTGAATTGGAACGAAATCGCCAATAGATAAGACCATTTTACAATTTGGGCCCAAGTTAGAAGCAGAGCCTAAGGTGTAAATTATCGATAGTCCATATTTCGGAAACTATAAGAGATAATGCAATTTGGCAACCGGCAATGTAATTAGCATGCCGAATATTACTTGGAATGTGAATTGGAACGAAATCGCCAATAGATAAGACGATTTTACAATTTGGGCCCAAGTTAGAAGCAGAGCCTAAGGTGTAAATTATCGATAGTCCATATCTCGTAAACTATAAGAGATAATGCAATTTGGCAACCGGCAATTTAATTAACATGCCGAATATTACTTGGAATGTGAATTGGAACGAAATCGCCAATAGATAAGACCATTTTACAATTTGGGCCCAAGTTAGAAGCAGAGCCTAAGGTGTAAATTATCGATAGTCCATATCTCGGAAACTATAAGAGATAATGCAATTTGGCAACCGGCAATGTAATTAGCATGCCGAATATTACTTGGAATGTGAATTGGAACGAAATCGCCAATAGATAAGACCATTTTACAATTTGGGCCCAAGTTAGAAGCAGAGCCTAAGGTGTAAATTATCGATAGTCCATATCTCGGAAACTATAAGACATAATGCAATTTGGCAACCGGCAATGTAATTAGCATGCCGAATACTACTTGGAATGTGAATTGGAACGAAATCGCCAATATATAAGACCATTTTACAGTTTGGGCCCAAGTTAGAAGCAGAGCCTAAGGTTAAAAATAATCGATAGTCCATATCTCGGAAACTATAAGAGATAATGCAATTTGGGAACCGGCAATGTAATTAGCATGCCGAATATTACTTGGAATGTGAATTGGAACGAAATCGCCAATAGATGAGACCATTTTACAATTTGGGCCCAAGTTAGAAGCAGAGCCTAAGGTGTAAATTATCGATAGTCCATATCTCGGAAACTATAGGAGATAATTCAATTTGGCAACCGGCAATGTAATTAGCATGCCGAATATTACTTGGAATGTGAATTGGAACGAAATCGCCAATAGATAAGACCATTTTACAATTTGGGCCCAAGTTAGAAGCAGAGCCTAAGGTGTAAATTATCGATAGTCCATATCTCGGAAACTATAAGAGATAATGCAATTTGGCAACCGGCAATGTAATTAGCATGCCGAATATTACTTGGAATGTGAATTGGAACGAAATCGCCAATAGATAAGACGATTTTACAATTTGGGCCCAAGTTAGAAGCAGAGCCTAAGGTGTAAATTATCGATAGTCCATATCTCGGAAACTATAAGAGATAATGCAATTTGGCAACCGGCAATTTAATTAACATGCCGAATATTACTTGGAATGTGAATTGGAACGAAATCGCCAATAGATAAGACCATTTTACAATTTGGGCCCAAGTTAGAAGCAGAGCCTAAGGTGTAAATTATCGATAGTCCATATCTCGGAAACTATAAGAGATAATGCAATTTGGCAACCGGCAATGTAATTAGCATGCCGAATATTACTTGGAATGTGAATTGGAACGAAATCGCCAATAGATAAGACCATTTTACAATTTGGGCCCAAGTTAGAAGCAGAGCCTAAGGTGTAAATTATCGATAGTCCATATCTCGGAAACTATAAGAGATAATGCAATTTGGCAACCGGCAATGTAATTAGCATGCCGAATATTACTTGGAATGTGAATTGGAACGAAATCGCCAATAGATAAGGCCATTTTACAATTTGGGCCCAAGTTAGAAGCAGAGCCTAAGGTGTAAATTATCGATAGTTCATATCTCGGAAACTATAAGAGATAATGCAATTTGGCAACCGGCAATGTAATTAGCATGCCGAATATTACTTGGAATGTGAATTGGAACGAAATCGGCAATAGATAAGACCATTTTACAATTTGGGCCCAAGTTAGAAGCAGAGCCTAAGGTGTAAATTATCCATAGTCCATATCTCGGAAACTATAAGAGATAATGCAATTTGGCAACCGGCAATGTAATTAGCATGCCGAATATTACTTGGAATGTGAATTGGAACGAAATCGCCAATAGATAAGACCATTTTACAATTTGGGCCCAAGTTAGAAGCAGAGCCTAAGGTGTAAATTATCGATAGTCCATATCTCGGAAACTATAAGAGATAATGCAATTTGGCAACCGGCAATGTAATTAGCATGCCGAATATTACTTGGAATGTGAATTGGAACGAAATCGGCAATAGATAAGACCATTTTACAATTTGGGCCCAAGTTAGAAGCAGAGCCTAAGGTGTAAATTATCCATAGTCCATATCTCGGAAACTATAAGAGATAATGCAATTTGGCAACCGGCAATGTAATTAGCATGCCGAATACTACTTGGAATGTGAATTGGAACGAAATCGCCAATAGATAAGACCATTTTACAGTTTGGGCCCAAGTTAGAAGCAGAGCCTAAGGTTAAAAACAATCGATAGTCCATATTTCGGAAACTATAAGAGATAATGCAATTTGGGAACCGGCAATGTAATTAGCATGCCGAATATTACTTGGAATGTGAATTGGAACGAAATCGCCAATAGATAAGACCATTTTACAATTTGGGCCCAAGTTAGAAGCAGAGCTTAAGGTGTAAATTATCGATAGTCCATATCTCGGAAACTATAAGAGATAATGCAATTTGGCAACCGGCAATGTAATTAGCATGCCGAATATTACTTGGAATGTGAATTGGAACGAAATCGCCAATAGATAAGACCATTTTACAATTTGGGCCCAAGTTAGAAGCAGAGCCTAAGGTGTAAATTATCGATAGTCCATATCTCGGAAACTATAAGAGATAATGCAATTTGGCAACCGGCAATGTAATTAGCATGCCGAATATTACTTGGAATGTGAATTGGAACGAAATCGCCAATAGGTAAGACCATTTTACAATTTGGGCCCAAGTTAGAAGCAGAGCCTAAGGTGTAAATTATCGATAGTCCATATCTCGGAAACTATAAGAGATAATGCAATTTGGCAACCGGCAATGTAATTAGCATGCCGAATATTACTTGGAATGTGAATTGGAACGAAATCGCCAATAGATAAGACCATTTTACAATTTGGGCCCAAGTTAGAAGCAGAGCCTAAGGTGTAAATTATCGATAGTCCATATCTCGGAAACTAAAAGAGATAATGCAATTTGGCAACCGGCAATGTAATTAGCATGCCGAATATTACTTGGAATGTGAAATGGAACGAAATCGCCAATAGATAAGACCATTTTACAATTTGGGCCCAAGTTAGAAGCAGAGCCTAAGGTGTAAATTATCGATAGTCCATATCTCGGAAACTATAAGAGATAATGCAATTTCGCAACCGGCAATGTAATTAGCATGCCGAATATTACTTGGAATGTGAATTGGGACGAAATCGCCAATAGATAAGACCATTTTACAATTTGGGCCCAAGTTAGAAGCAGAGCCTAAGGTGTAAATTATCGATAGTCCATATCTCGGAAACTATAAGAGATAATGCAATTTGGCAACCGGCAATGTAATTAGCATGCCGAATATTACTTGGAATGTGAATTGGAACGAAATCGCCAATAGATAAGACCATTTTACAATTTGGGCCCAAGTTAGAAGCAGAGCCTAAGGTGTAAATTATCGATAGTCCATATCTCGGAAACTATAAGGATAATGCAATTTGGCAACCGGCAATGTAATTAGCATGCCGAATACTACTTGGAATGTGAATTGGAACGAAATCGCCAATAGATAAGACCATTTTACAGTTTGGGCCCAAGTTAGAAGCAGAGCCTAAGGTTAAAAATAATCGATAGTCCATATCTCGGAAACTATAAGAGATAATGCAATTTGGGAACCGGCAATGTAATTAGCATGCCGAATATTACTTGGAATGTGAATTGGAACGAAATCGCCAATAGATAAGACCATTTTACAATTTGGGCCCAAGTTAGAAGCAGAGCCTAAGGTGTAAATTATCGATAGTCCATATCTCGGAAACTATAAGACATAATGCAACTTGGCCACCGGCAATGTAATTAGCATGCCGAATACTACTTGGAATGTGAATTGGAACGAAATCGCCAATAGATAAGACCATTTTACAATTTGGGCCCAAGTTAGAAGCAGAGCCTAAGGTGTAAATTATCGATAGTCCATATCTCGAAAACTATAAGAGATAATGCAATTTGGCAACCGGCAATGTAATTAGCATGCCGAATATTACTTGGAATGTGAATTGGAACGAAATCGCCAATAGATAAGACCATTTTACAATTTGGGCCCAAGTTAGAAGCAGAGCCTAAGGTGTAAATTATCGATAGTCCATATCTCTGAAACTATAAGAGATAATGCAATTTGGCAACCGGCAATGTAATCAGCATGCCGAGTATTACTTGGAATGTGAATTGGAACGAAATCGCCAATAGATAAGGCCATTTTACAATTTGGGCCCAAGTTAGAAGCAGAGCCTAAGGTGTAAATTATCGATAGTCCATATCTCGGAAACTATAAGAGATAATGCAATTTGGCAACCGGCAATGTAATTAGCATGTCGAATATTACTTGGAATGTGAATTGGAACGAAATCGCCAATAGATAAGACCATTTTACAATTTGGGCCCAAGTTAGAAGCAGAGCCTAAGGTGTAAATTATCGATAGTCCATATCTCGGAAACTATAAGAGATAATGCAATTTCGCAACCGGCAATGTAATTAGCATGCCGAATATTACTTGGAATGTGAATTGGGACGAAATCGCCAATAGATAAGACCATTTTACAATTTGGGCCCAAGTTAGAAGCAGAGCCTAAGGTGTAAATTATCGATAGTCCATATCTCGGAAACTATAAGAGATAATGCAATTTGGCAACCGGCAATGTAATTAGCATGCCGAATATTACTTGGAATGTGAATTGGAACGAAATCGCCAATAGATAAGACCATTTTACAATTTGGGCCCAAGTTAGAAGCAGAGCCTAAGGTGTAAATTATCGATAGTCCATATCTCGGAAACTATAAGAGATAATGCAATTTGGCAACCGGCAATGTAATTAGCATGCCGAATACTACTTGGAATGTGAATTGGAACGAAATCGCCAATAGATAAGACCATTTTACAGTTTGGGCCCAAGTTAGAAGCAGAGCCTAAGGTTAAAAATAATCGATAGTCCATATCTCGGAAACTATAAGAGATAATGCAATTTGGGAACCGACAATGTAATTAGCATGCCGAATATTACTTGGAATGTGAATTGGAACGAAATCGCCAATAGATAAGACCATTTTACAATTTGGGCCCAAGTTAGAAGCAGAGCCTAAGGTGTAAATTATCGATAGTCCATATCTCGGAAACTATAACAGATAATGCAACTTGGCCACCGGCAATGTAATTAGCATGCCGAATACTACTTGGAATGTGAATTGGAACGAAATCGCCAATAGATAAGACCATTTTACAATTTGGGCCCAAGTTAGAAGCAGATCCTAAGGTGTAAATTATCGATAGTCCATATCTCAAAAACTATAAGAGATAATGCAATTTGGCAACCGGCAATGTAATTAGCATGCCGAATATTACTTGGAATGTGAATTGGAACGAAATCGCCAATAGATAAGACCATTTTACAATTTGGGCCCAAGTTAGAAGCAGAGCCTAAGGTGTAAATTATCGATAGTCCATATCTCTGAAACTATAAGAGATAATGCAATTTGGCAACCGGCAATGTAATCAGCATGCCGAGTATTACTTGGAATGTGAATTGGAACGAAATCGCCAATAGATAAGGCCATTTTACAATTTGGGCCCAAGTTAGAAGCAGAGCCTAAGGTGTAAATTATCGATAGTCCATATCTCGGAAACTATAAGAGATAATGCAATTTGGCAACCGGCAATGTAATTAGCATGCCGAATATTACTTGGAATGTGAATTGGAACGAAATCGCCAATAGATAAGACCATTTTACAATTTGGGCCCAAGTTAGGAGCAGAGCCTAAGGTGTAAATTATCGATAGTCCATATCTCGGAAACTATAAGAGATAATGCAATTTCGCAACCGGCAATGTAATTAGCATGCCGAATATTACTTGGAATGTGAATTGGGACGAAATCGCCAATAGATAAGACCATTTTACAATTTGGGCCCAAGTTAGAAGCAGAGCCTAAGGTGTAAATTATCGATAGTCCATATCTCGGAAACTATAAGAGATAATGCAATTTGGCAACCGGCAATGTAATTAGCATGCCGAATATTACTTGGAATGTGAATTGGAACGAAATCGCCAATAGATAAGACCATTTTACAATTTGGGCCCAAGTTAGAATCAGAGCCTAAGGTGTAAATTATCGATAGTCCATATCTCGGAAACTATAAGAGATAATGCAATTTGGCAACCGGCAATGCAATTAGCATGCCGAATATTACTTGAAATGTGAATTGGAACGAAATCGCCAATAGATAAGACCATTTTACAATTTGAGCCCAAGTTAGAAGCATAGCCTAAGGTGTAAATTATCGATAGTCCATATCTCGGAAACTATAAGAGATAATGCAATTTGGCAACCGGCAATGTAATTAGCATGCCGAATATTACTTGGAGAGTGAATTGGAACGAAATCGCCAATAGATAAGACCATTTTACAATTTGGGCCCAAGTTAGAAGCAGAGCCTAAGGTGTAAATTATCGATAGTCCATATCTCGGAAACTACAAGAGATAATGCAATTTGGCAACCGGCAATGTAATTAGCATGCCGAATATTACTTGGAATGTGAATTGGAACGAAATCGCCAATAGATAAGACCATTTTACAATTTGGGCCCAAGTTAGAAGCAGAGCCTAAGGTGTAAATTATCGATAGTCCATATCTCGGAAACTATAAGAGATAATGCAATTTGGCAACCGGCAATGTAATTAGCATGCCGAATATTACTTGGAATGTGAATTGGAATGAAATCGCCAATAGATAAGACCATTTTACAATTTGGGCCCTAGTTAGAAGCAGAGCCTAAGGTGTAAATTATCGATAGTCCATATCTCGGAAACTATAAGAGATAATGCAATTTGGCAACCGGCAATGTAATTAGCATGCCGAATATTACTTGGAATGTGAATTGGAACGAAATCGCCAATAGATAAGACCATTTTACAATTTGGGCCCAAGTTAGAAGCAGAGCCTAAGGTGTAAATTATCTATAGTCCATATCTCGGAAACTATAAGAGATAATGCAATTTGGCAACCGGCAATGTAATTAGCATGCCGAATACTACTTGGAATGTGAATTGGAACGAAATCGCCAATAGATAAGACCATTTTACAGTTTGGGCCCAAGTTAGAAGCAGAGCCTAAGGTTAAAAATAATCGATAGTCCATATCTCGGAAACTATAAGAGATAATGCAATTTGGGAACCGGCAATGTAATTAGCATGCCGAATATTACTTGGAATGTGAATTGGAACGAAATCGCCAATAGATAAGACCATTTTACAATTTGGGCCCAAGTTAGAAGCAGAGCTTAAGGTGTAAATTATCGATAGTCCATATCTCGGAAACTATAAGAGATAATGCAGCTTGGCCACCGGCAATGTAATTAGCATGCCGAATATTACTTGGAATGTGAATTGGAACGAAATCGCCAATAGATAAGACCATTTTACAATTTGGGCCCAAGTTAGAAGCAGAGCCTAAGGTGTAAATTATCGATAGTCCATATCTCGGAAACTATGAATTGGAACGAAATCGCCAATAGATAAGACCATTTTACAATTTGGGCCCAAGTTAGAAGCAGAGCCTAAGGTGTAAATTATCGATAGTCCATATCTCGGAAGCTATAAGAGATAATGCAATTTGGCAACCGGCAATGCAATTAGCATGCCGAATATTACTTGGAATGTGAATTGGAACGAAATCGCCAATAGATAAGACCATTTTACAATTTGAGCCCAAGTTAGAAGCAGAGCCTAAGGTGTAAATTATCGATAGTCCATATCTCGGAAACTATAAGAGATAATGCAATTTGGCAACCGGCAATGTAATTAGCATGCCGAATATTACTTGGAGAGTGAATTGGAACGAAATCGCCAATAGATAAGACCATTTTACAATTTGGGCACAAGTTAGAAGCAGAGCCTAAGGTGTAAATTATCGATAGTCCATATCTCGGAAACAATAAGAGATAATGCAATTTGGCAACCGGCAATGTAATTAGCATGCCGAATATTACTTGGAATGTGAATTGGAACGAAATCGCCAATAGATAAGACCATTTTACAATTTGGGCCCAAGTTAGAAGCAGAGCCTAAGGTGTAAATTATCGATAGTCCAAATCTCGGAAACTACAAGAGATAATGCAATTTGGCAACCGGCAATGTAATTAGCATGCCGAATATTACTTGGAATGTGAATTGGAACGAAATCGCCAATAGATAAGACCATTTTACAATTTGGGCCCAAGTTAGAAGCAGAGCCTAAGGTGTAAATTATCGATAGTCCATATCTCGGAAACTATAAGAGATAATGCAATTTGGCAACCGGCAATGTAATTAGCATGCCGAATATTACTTGGAATGTGAATTGGAATGAAATCGCCAATAGATAAGACCATTTTACAATTTGGGCCCAAGTTAGAAGCAGAGCCTAAGGTGTAAATTATCGATAGTCCATATCTCGGAAACTATAAGGATAATGCAATTTGGCAACCGGCAATGTAATTAGCATGCCGAATACTACTTGGAATGTGAATTGGAACGAAATCGCCAATAGATAAGACCATTTTACAGTTTGGGCCCAAGTTAGAAGCAGAGCCTAAGGTGTAAATTATCGATAGTCCATATCTCGGAAACTATAAGAGATAATGCAACTTGGCCACCGGCAATGTAATTAGCATGCCGAATACTACTTGGAATGTGAATTGGAACGAAATCGCCAATAGATAAGACCATTTTACAATTTGGGCCCAAGTTAGAAGCAGAGCCTAAGGTGTAAATTATCGATAGTCCATATCTCGAAAACTATAAGAGATAATGCAATTTGGCAACCGGCAATGTAATTAGCATGCCGAATATTACTTGGAATGTGAATTGGAACGAAATCGCCAATAGATAAGACCATTTTACAATTTGGGCCCAAGTTAGAAGCAGAGCCTAAGGTGTAAATTATCGATAGTCCATATCTCTGAAACTATAAGAGATAATGCAATTTGGCAACCGGCAATGTAATCAGCATGCCGAGTATTACTTGGAATGTGAATTGGAACGAAATCGCCAATAGATAAGGCCATTTTACAATTTGGGCCCAAGTTAGAAGCAGAGCCTAAGGTGTAAATTATCGATAGTCCATATCTCGGAAACTATAAGAGATAATGCAATTTGGCAACCGGCAATGTAATTAGCATGTCGAATATTACTTGGAATGTGAATTGGAACGAAATCGCCAATAGATAAGACCATTTTACAATTTGGGCCCAAGTTAGAAGCAGAGCCTAAGGTGTAAATTATCGATAGTCCATATCTCGGAAACTATAAGAGATAATGCAATTTCGCAACCGGCAATGTAATTAGCATGCCGAATATTACTTGGAATGTGAATTGGGACGAAATCGCCAATAGATAAGACCATTTTACAATTTGGGCCCAAGTTAGAAGCAGAGCCTAAGGTGTAAATTATCGATAGTCCATATCTCGGAAACTATAAGAGATAATGCAATTTGGCAACCGGCAATGTAATTAGCATGCCGAATATTACTTGGAATGTGAATTGGAACGAAATCGCCAATAGATAAGACCATTTTACAATTTGGGCCCAAGTTAGAAGCAGAGCCTAAGGTGTAAATTATCGATAGTCCATATCTCGGAAACTATAAGAGATAATGCAATTTGGCAACCGGCAATGTAATTAGCATGCCGAATACTACTTGGAATGTGAATTGGAACGAAATCGCCAATAGATAAGACCATTTTACAGTTTGGGCCCAAGTTAGAAGCAGAGCCTAAGGTTAAAAATAATCGATAGTCCATATCTCGGAAACTATAAGAGATAATGCAATTTGGGAACCGACAATGTAATTAGCATGCCGAATATTACTTGGAATGTGAATTGGAACGAAATCGCCAATAGATAAGACCATTTTACAATTTGGGCCCAAGTTAGAAGCAGAGCCTAAGGTGTAAATTATCGATAGTCCATATCTCGGAAACTATAACAGATAATGCAACTTGGCCACCGGCAATGTAATTAGCATGCCGAATACTACTTGGAATGTGAATTGGAACGAAATCGCCAATAGATAAGACCATTTTACAATTTGGGCCCAAGTTAGAAGCAGATCCTAAGGTGTAAATTATCGATAGTCCATATCTCAAAAACTATAAGAGATAATGCAATTTGGCAACCGGCAATGTAATTAGCATGCCGAATATTACTTGGAATGTGAATTGGAACGAAATCGCCAATAGATAAGACCATTTTACAATTTGGGCCCAAGTTAGAAGCAGAGCCTAAGGTGTAAATTATCGATAGTCCATATCTCTGAAACTATAAGAGATAATGCAATTTGGCAACCGGCAATGTAATCAGCATGCCGAGTATTACTTGGAATGTGAATTGGAACGAAATCGCCAATAGATAAGGCCATTTTACAATTTGGGCCCAAGTTAGAAGCAGAGCCTAAGGTGTAAATTATCGATAGTCCATATCTCGGAAACTATAAGAGATAATGCAATTTGGCAACCGGCAATGTAATTAGCATGCCGAATATTACTTGGAATGTGAATTGGAACGAAATCGCCAATAGATAAGACCATTTTACAATTTGGGCCCAAGTTAGGAGCAGAGCCTAAGGTGTAAATTATCGATAGTCCATATCTCGGAAACTATAAGAGATAATGCAATTTCGCAACCGGCAATGTAATTAGCATGCCGAATATTACTTGGAATGTGAATTGGGACGAAATCGCCAATAGATAAGACCATTTTACAATTTGGGCCCAAGTTAGAAGCAGAGCCTAAGGTGTAAATTATCGATAGTCCATATCTCGGAAACTATAAGAGATAATGCAATTTGGCAACCGGCAATGTAATTAGCATGCCGAATATTACTTGGAATGTGAATTGGAACGAAATCGCCAATAGATAAGACCATTTTACAATTTGGGCCCAAGTTAGAATCAGAGCCTAAGGTGTAAATTATCGATAGTCCATATCTCGGAAACTATAAGAGATAATGCAATTTGGCAACCGGCAATGCAATTAGCATGCCGAATATTACTTGAAATGTGAATTGGAACGAAATCGCCAATAGATAAGACCATTTTACAATTTGAGCCCAAGTTAGAAGCATAGCCTAAGGTGTAAATTATCGATAGTCCATATCTCGGAAACTATAAGAGATAATGCAATTTGGCAACCGGCAATGTAATTAGCATGCCGAATATTACTTGGAGAGTGAATTGGAACGAAATCGCCAATAGATAAGACCATTTTACAATTTGGGCCCAAGTTAGAAGCAGAGCCTAAGGTGTAAATTATCGATAGTCCATATCTCGGAAACTACAAGAGATAATGCAATTTGGCAACCGGCAATGTAATTAGCATGCCGAATATTACTTGGAATGTGAATTGGAACGAAATCGCCAATAGATAAGACCATTTTACAATTTGGGCCCAAGTTAGAAGCAGAGCCTAAGGTGTAAATTATCGATAGTCCATATCTCGGAAACTATAAGAGATAATGCAATTTGGCAACCGGCAATGTAATTAGCATGCCGAATATTACTTGGAATGTGAATTGGAATGAAATCGCCAATAGATAAGACCATTTTACAATTTGGGCCCTAGTTAGAAGCAGAGCCTAAGGTGTAAATTATCGATAGTCCATATCTCGGAAACTATAAGAGATAATGCAATTTGGCAACCGGCAATGTAATTAGCATGCCGAATATTACTTGGAATGTGAATTGGAACGAAATCGCCAATAGATAAGACCATTTTACAATTTGGGCCCAAGTTAGAAGCAGAGCCTAAGGTGTAAATTATCTATAGTCCATATCTCGGAAACTATAAGAGATAATGCAATTTGGCAACCGGCAATGTAATTAGCATGCCGAATACTACTTGGAATGTGAATTGGAACGAAATCGCCAATAGATAAGACCATTTTACAGTTTGGGCCCAAGTTAGAAGCAGAGCCTAAGGTTAAAAATAATCGATAGTCCATATCTCGGAAACTATAAGAGATAATGCAATTTGGGAACCGGCAATGTAATTAGCATGCCGAATATTACTTGGAATGTGAATTGGAACGAAATCGCCAATAGATAAGACCATTTTACAATTTGGGCCCAAGTTAGAAGCAGAGCTTAAGGTGTAAATTATCGATAGTCCATATCTCGGAAACTATAAGAGATAATGCAGCTTGGCCACCGGCAATGTAATTAGCATGCCGAATATTACTTGGAATGTGAATTGGAACGAAATCGCCAATAGATAAGACCATTTTACAATTTGGGCCCAAGTTAGAAGCAGAGCCTAAGGTGTAAATTATCGATAGTCCATATCTCGGAAACTAGGTTCGTCCATCGATCGATGGACGAACCTGAAATCGCCAATAGATAAGACCATTTTACAATTTGGGCCCAAGTTAGAAGCAGAGCCTAAGGTGTAAATTATCGATAGTCCATATCTCGGAAGCTATAAGAGATAATGCAATTTGGCAACCGGCAATGCAATTAGCATGCCGAATATTACTTGGAATGTGAATTGGAACGAAATCGCCAATAGATAAGACCATTTTACAATTTGAGCCCAAGTTAGAAGCAGAGCCTAAGGTGTAAATTATCGATAGTCCATATCTCGGAAACTATAAGAGATAATGCAATTTGGCAACCGGCAATGTAATTAGCATGCCGAATATTACTTGGAGAGTGAATTGGAACGAAATCGCCAATAGATAAGACCATTTTACAATTTGGGCACAAGTTAGAAGCAGAGCCTAAGGTGTAAATTATCGATAGTCCATATCTCGGAAACAATAAGAGATAATGCAATTTGGCAACCGGCAATGTAATTAGCATGCCGAATATTACTTGGAATGTGAATTGGAACGAAATCGCCAATAGATAAGACCATTTTACAATTTGGGCCCAAGTTAGAAGCAGAGCCTAAGGTGTAAATTATCGATAGTCCAAATCTCGGAAACTACAAGAGATAATGCAATTTGGCAACCGGCAATGTAATTAGCATGCCGAATATTACTTGGAATGTGAATTGGAACGAAATCGCCAATAGATAAGACCATTTTACAATTTGGGCCCAAGTTAGAAGCAGAGCCTAAGGTGTAAATTATCGATAGTCCATATCTCGGAAACTATAAGAGATAATGCAATTTGGCAACCGGCAATGTAATTAGCATGCCGAATATTACTTGGAATGTGAATTGGAATGAAATCGCCAATAGATAAGACCATTTTACAATTTGGGCCCAAGTTAGAAGCAGAGCCTAAGGTGTAAATTATCGATAGTCCATATCTCGGAAACTATAAGAGATAATGCAATTTGGCAACCGGCAATGTAATTAGCATGCCGAATATTACTTGGAATGTGAATTGGAACGAAATCGGCAATAGATAAGACCATTTTACAATTTGGGCCCAAGTTAGAAGCAGAGCCTAAGGTGTAAATTATCGATAGTCCATATCTCGGAAACTATAAGAGATAATGCAATTTGGCAACCGGCAATGTAATTAGCATGCCGAATATTACTTGGAATGTGAATTGGAACGAAATCGCCAATAGATAAGACCATTTTACAATTTGGGCCCAAGTTAGAAGCAGAGCCTAAGATGTAAATTATCGATAGTCCATATCTCGGAAACTATAAGAGATAATGCAATTTGGCAACCGGCAATGTAATTAGCATGCCGAATATTACTTTTAATGTGAATTGGAACGAAATCGCCAATAGATAAGACCATTTTACAATTTGGGCCCAAGTTAGAAGCAGAGCCTAAGGTGTAAATTATCGATAGTCCATATCTCGGAAACTATAAGAGATAATGCAATTTGGCAACCGGCAATGTAATTAGCATGCCGAATATTACTTGGAATGTGAATTGGAACGAAATCGCCAATATTTAAGACCATTTTACAATTTGGGCCCAAGTTAGAAGCAGAGCCTAAGGTGTAAATTATCGATAGTCCATATCTCGGAAACTATAAGAGATAATTCAATTTGGCAACCGGCAATGTAATTAGCATGCCGAATATTACTTGGAATGTGAATTGGAACGAAATCGCCAATAGATAAGACGATTTTACAATTTGGGCCCAGGTTAGAAGCAGAGCCTAAGGTGTAAATTATCGATAGTCCATATCTCGGAAACTATAAGAGATAATGCAATTTGGCAACCGGCAATGTAATTAGCATGCCGAATATTACTTGGAATGTGAATTGGAACAAAATCGCCAATAGAGAAGACCATTTTACAATTTGGGCCCAAGTTAGAAGCAGAGCCTAAGGTGTAAATTATCGATAGTCCATATCTCGGAAACTATAAGAGATAATGCAATTTGGCAACCGGCAATGTAATTAGCATGCCGAATATTACTTGGAATGTGAATTGGAACGAAATCGCCAATAGATAAGACCATTTTACAATTTGGGCCCAAGTTAGAAGCAGAGCCTAAGGTGTAAATTATCGATAGTCCATATCTCGGAAACTATAAGAGATAATGCAATTTGGCAACCGGCAATGTAATTAGCATGCCGAATATTACTTGGAATGTGAATTGGAACGAAATCGCCAATAGATAAGACCATTTTACAATTTGGGCCCAAGTTAGAAGCAGAGCCTAAGGTGTAAATTATCGATAGTCCATATCTCGGAAACTATAAGAGATAATGCAATTTGGCAACCGGCAATGTAATTAGCATGCCGAATATTACTTGGAATGTGAATTGGAACGAAATCGCCAATAGATAAGGCCATTTTACAATTTGGGCCCAAGTTAGAAGCAGAGCCTAAGGTGTAAATTATCGATAGTCCATATCTCGGAAACTATAAGAGATAATGCAATTTGGCTACCGGCAATGTAATTAGCATGCCGAATATTACTTGGAATGTGAATTGGAACGAAATCGCCAATAGATAAGACCATTTTACAATTTGGGCCCAAGTTAGAAGCAGAGCCTAAGGTGTAAATTATCGATAGTCCATATCTCGGAAACTAAAAGAGATAATGCAATTTGGCAACCGGCAATGTAATTAGCATGCCGAATATTACTTGGAATGTGAATTGGAACGAAATCGCCAATAGATAAGACTATTTTACAATTTGGGCCCAAGTTAGAAGCAGAGCCTAAGGTGTAAATTATCGATAGTCCATATCTCAGAAACTATAAGAGATAATGCAATTTGGCAACCGGCAATGTAATTAGCATGCCGAATATTACTTGGAATGTGAATTGGAACGAAATCGCCAATAGATAAGACCATTTTACAATTTGGGCCCAAGTTAGAAGCAGAGCCTAAGGGGTAAATTATCTATAGTCCATATCTCGGAAACTATAAGAGATAATGCAATTTCGCAACCGGCAATGTAATTAGCATGCCGAATATTACTTGGAATGTGAATTGGGACGAAATCGCCAATAGATAAGACCATTTTACAATTTGGGCCCAAGTTAGAAGCAGAGCCTAAGGTGTAAATTATCGATAGTCCATATCTCGGAAACTATAAGAGATAATGCAATTTGGCAACCGGCAATGTAATTAGCATGCCGAATATTACTTGGAATGTGAATTGGAACGAAATCGCCAATAGATAAGACCATTTTACAATTTGGGCCCAAGTTAGAAGCAGAGCCTAAGGTGTAAATTATCGATAGTCCATATCTCGGAAACTATAAGAGATAATGCAATTTGGCAACCGGCAATGTAATTAGCATGCCGAATACTACTTGGAATGTGAATTGGAACGAAATCGCCAATAGATAAGACCATTTTACAATTTGGGCCCAAGTTAGAAGCAGAGCCTAAGGTGTAAATTATCGATAGTCCATATCTCGGAAACTATAAGAGATAATTCAATTTGGCAACCGGCAATGTAATTAGCATGCCGAATATTACTTGGAATGTGAATTGGAACGAAATCGCCAATAGATAAGACCATTTTACAATTTATGCCCAAGTTAGAAGCAGAGCCTAAGGTGTAAATTATCGATAGTCCATATCTCGGAAACTATAAGAGATAATGCAATTTGACAACCGGCAATGTAATTAGCATGCCGAATATTACTTGGAATGTGAATTGGAACGAAATCGCCAATAGATAAGACCATTTTACAATTTGGGCCCAAGTTAGAAGCAGAGCCTAAGGTGTAAATTATCGATAGTCCATATCTAGGAAACTATAAGAGATAATGCAATTTGGCAACCGGCAATGTAATTAGCATGCCGAATATTACTTGGAATGTGAATTGGAACGAAATCGCCAATAGATAAGACGATTTTACAATTTGGGCCCAAGTTAGAAGCAGAGCCTAAGGTGTAAATTATAGATAGTCCATATCTCGGAAACTATAAGAGATAATGCAATTTGGCAACCGGCAATGTAATTAGCATGCCGAATATTACTTGGAATGTGAATTGGAACGAAATCGCCAATAGATAAGACCATTTTACAATTTGGGCCCAAGTTAGAAGCAGAGCCTAAGGTGTAAATTATCGATAGTCCATATCTCGGAAACTATAAGAGATAATGCAATTTGGCAACCAGCAATGTAATTAGCATGCCGAATATTACTTGGAATGTGAATTGGAATGAAATCGCCAATAGATAAGACCCTTTTACAATTTGGGCCCAAGTTAGAAGCAGAGCCTAAGGTGTAAATTATCGATAGTCCATATCTCGGAAACTATAAGAGATAATGCAATTTGGCAACCGGCAATGTAATTAGCATGCCGAATATTACTTGGAATGTGAATTGGAACGAAATCGGCAATAGATAAGACCATTTTACAATTTGGGCCCAAGTTAGAAGCAGAGCCTAAGGTGTAAATTATCGATAGTCCATATCTCGGAAACTATAAGAGATAATGCAATTTGGCAACCGGCAATGTAATTAGCATGCCGAATATTACTTGGAATGTGAATTGGAACGAAATCGCCAATAGATAAGACCATTTTACAATTTGGGCGCAAGTTAGAAGCAGAGCCTAAGATGTAAATAATCGATAGTCCATATCTCGGAAACTATAAGAGGTAATGCAATTTGGCAACCGGCAATGTAATTAGCATGCCGAATATTACTTGGAATGTGAATTGGAACGAAATCGCCAATAGATAAGACCATTTTACAATTTGGGCCCAAGTTAGAAGCAGAGCCTAAGGTGTAAATTATCGATAGTCCATATCTCGGAAACTAAAAGAGATAATGCAATTTGGCAACCGGCAATGTAATTAGCATGCCGAATATTACTTGGAATGTGAATTGGAACGAAATCGCCAATAGATAAGACCATTTTACAATTTGGGCCCAAGTTAGAAGCAGAGCCTAAGGTGTAAATTATCGATAGTCCATATCTCGGAAACTATAAGAGATAATGCAATTTGGCAACCGGCAATGTAATTAGCATGCCGAATATTACTTGGAATGTGAATTGGAACGAAATCGCCAATAGGTAAGACCATTTTACAATTTGGGCCCAAGTTAGAAGCAGAGCCTAAGGTGTAAATTATCGATAGTCCATATCTCGGAAACTATAAGAGATAATTCAATTTGGCAACCGGCAATGTAATTAGCATGCCGGATATTACTTGGAATGTGAATTGGAACGAAATCGCCAATAGATAAGACCATTTTACAATTTGGGCCCAAGTTAGAAGCAGAGCCTAAGGTGTAAATTACCGATAGTCCATATCTCGGAAACTATAAGAGATAATGCAATTTGGCAACCGGCAATGTAATTAGCATGCCGAATATTACTTGGAATGTGAATTGGAACGAAATCGCCAATAGATAAGACGATTTTACAATTTGGGCCCAAGGTAGAAGCAGAGCCTAAGGTGTAAATTATCGATAGTCCATATCTCGGAAACTATAAGAGATAATGCAATTTGGCAACCGGCAATGTAATTAGCATGCCGAATATTACTTGGAATGTGAATTGGAACGAAATCGCCAATAGATAAGACCATTTTACAATTTGGGCCCAAGTTAGAAGCAGAGCCTAAGGTGTAAATTATCGATAGTCCATATCTCGGAAACTATAAGAGATAATGCAATTTGGCAACCGGCAATGTAATTAGCATGCCGAATATTACTTGGAATGTGAATTGGAACGAAATCGCCAATAGAGAAGGCCATTTTACAATTTGGGCCCAAGTTAGAAGCAGAGCCTAAGGTGTAAATTATCGATAGTCCATATCTCGGAAACTATAAGAGATAATGCAATTTGGCAATCGGCAATGTAATTAGCATGCCGAATATTACTTGGAATGTGAATTGGAACGAAATCGCCAATAGATAAGACCATTTTACAATTTGGGCCCAACTTAGAAGCAGAGCCTAAGGTGTAAATTATCGATAGTCCATATCTCGGAAACTATAAGAGATAATGCAATTTGGCAACCGGCAATGTAATTAGCATGCCGAATATTACTTGGAAAGTGAATTGGAACGAAATCGCCAATAGATAAGACCATTTTACAATTTGGGCCCAAGTTAGAAGCAGAGCCTAAGGTGTAAATTATCGATAGTCCATATCTCGGAAACTATAACAGATAATGCAATTTGGCAACCGGCAATGTAATTAGCATGCCGAATATTACTTGGAATGTGAATTGGAACGAAATCGCCAATAGATAAGACCATTTTACAATTTGGGCCCAAGTTAGAAGCAGAGCCTAAGGTGTAAATTATTGATAGTCCATATCTCGGAAACTATAAGAGATAATGCAATTTCGCAACCGGCAATGTAATTAGCATGCCGAATATTACTTGGAGTGTGAATTGGAACGAAATCGCCAATAGATAAGACCATTTTACAATTTGGGCCCAAGTTAGAAGCAGAGCCTAAGGTGTAAATTATCGATAGTCCATATCTCGAAAACTATAAGAGATAATGCAATTTGGCAAACGGCAATGTAATTAGCATGCCGAATATTACTTGGAATGTGAATTGGAACGAAATCGCCAATAGATAAGACCATTTTACAATTTGGGCCCAAGTTAGAAGCAGAGCCTAAGGTGTAAATTATCGATAGTCCATATCTCGGAAACTAAAAGAGATAATGCAATTTGGCAACCGGCAATGTAATTAGCATGCCGAATATTACTTGGAATGTGAATTGGAACGAAATCGCCAATAGATAAGACCATTTTACAATTTGGGCCCAAGTTAGAAGCAGAGCCTAAGGTGTAAATTATCGATAGTCCATATCTCGGAAACTAAAAGAGATAATGCAATTTGACAACCGGCAATGTAATTAGCATGCCGAATATTACTTGGAATGTGAATTGGAACGAAATCGCCAATAGGTAAGACCATTTTACAATTTGGGCCCAAGTTAGAAGCAGAGCCTAAGGTGAAAATTATCGATAGTCCATATCTCGGAAACTATAAGAGATAATTCAACTTGGCAACCGGCAATGTAATTAGCATGCCGGATATTACTTGTAATGTGAATTGGAACGAAATCGCCAATAGATAACACCATTTTACAATTTGGGCCCAAGTTAGAAGCAGAGCCTAAGGTGTAAATTATCGATAGTCCATATCTCGGAAACTATAAGAGATAATGCAATTTGGCAACCGGCAATGTAATTAGCATGCCGAATATTACTTGGAATGTGAATTGGAACGAAATCGCCAATAGATAAGACCATTTTACAATTTGGGCCCAAGTTAGAAGCAGAGCCTAAGATGTAAATTATCGATAGTCCATATCTCGGAAACTATAAGAGATAATGCAATTTGGAAACCGGCAATGTAATTAGCATGCCGAATATTACTTGGAATGTGAATTGGAACGAAATCGCCAATAGATAAGACCATTTTACAATTTGGGCCCAAGTTAGAAGCAGAGCCTAAGGTGTAAATTATCGATAGTCCATATCTCGGAAACTATAAGAGATAATGCAATTTGGCAACCGGCAATGTAATTAGAATGCCGAATATTACTTGGAATGTGAATTGGAATGAAATCGCCAATAGATAAGACCATTTTACAATTTGGGCCCAAGCTAGAAGCAGAGCCTAAGGTGTAAATTATCGATAGTCCATATCTCGGAAACTATAAGAGATAATGCAATTTGGCAACCGGCAATGTAATTAGCATGCCGAATATTACTTGGAAAGTGAATTGGAACGAAATCGCCAATAGATAAGACCATTTTACAATTTGGGCCCAAGTTAGAAGCAGAGCCTAAGGTGTAAATTATCGATAATCCATATCTCGGAAACTATAAGAGATAATGCAATTTGGCAACCGGCAATGTAATTAGCATGCCGAATATTACTTGGAATGTGAATTGGAACGAAATCGCCAATAGATAAGACCATTTTACAATTTGGGCCCAAGTTAGAAGCAGAGCCTAAGGTGTAAATTATCGATAGTCCATATCTCGGAAACTAAAAGAGATAATGCAATTTGGCAACCGGCAATGTAATTAGCATGCCGAATATTACTTGGAAAGTGAATTTGAACGAAATCGCCAATAGATAAGACCATTTTACAATTTGGGCCCAAGTTAGAAGCAGAGCCTAAGGTGTAAATTATTGATAGTCCATATCTCGGAAACTATAAGAGATAATGCAATTTCGCAACCGGCAATGTAATTAGCATACCGAATATTACTTGGAGTGTGAATTGGAACGAAATCGCCAATAGATAAGACCATTTTACAATTTGGGCCCAAGTTAGAAGCAGAGCCTAAGGTGTAAATTATCGATAGTCCATATCTCGGAAACTATAAGAGATAATGCAATTTGGCAACCGGCAATGTAATTAGCATGACGAATATTACTTGGAATGTGAATTGGAACGAAATCGCCAATAGATAAGACCATTTTACAGTTTGGGCCCAAGTTAGACGCAGAGCCTAAGGTTAAAAATAATCGATAGTCCATATCTCGGAAACTATAAGAGATAATGCAATTTGGCAACCGGCAATGTAATTAGCATGCCGAATATTACTTGAAAAGTGAATTGGAACGAAATCGCCAATAGATAAGACCATTTTACAATTTGGGCCCAAGTTAGAAGCAGAGCCTAAGGTGTAAATTATCGACAGTCCATATCTCGGAAGCTATAAGAGATAATGCAATTTGGCAACCGGCAATGCAATTAGCATGCCGAATATTACTTGGAATGTGAATTGGAACGAAATCGCCAATAGATAAGACCATTTTACAATTTGAGCCCAAGTTAGAAGCAGAGCCTAAGGTGTAAATTATCGATAGTCCATATCTCGGAAACTATAAGAGATAATGCAATTTGGCAACCGGCAATGTAATTAGCATGCCGAATATTACTTGGAGATTGAATTGGAACGAAATCGCCAATAGATAAGACCATTTTACAATTTGGGCACAAGTTAGAAGCAGAGCCTAAGGTGTAAATTATCGATAGTCCATATCTCGGAAACTATAAGACATAATGCAATTTGGCAACCGGCAATGTAATTAGCATGCCGAATATTACTTGGAATGTGAATTGGAACGAAATCGCCAATAGATAAGACCATTTTACAATTTGGGCCCAAGTTAGAAGCAGAGCCTAAGGTGTAAATTATCGATAGTCCAAATCTCGGAAACTACAAGAGATAATGCAATTTGGCAACCGGCAATGTAATTAGCATGCCGAATATTACTTGGAATGTGAATTGGAACGAAATCGCCAATAGATAAGGCCATTTTACAATTTGGGCCCAAGTTAGAAGCAGAGCCTAAGGTGTAAATTATCGATAGTCCATATCTCGGAAACTATAAGAGATAATGCAATTTAGCAACCGGCAATGTAATTAGCATGCCGAATATTACTTGGAATGTGAATTGGAATGAAATCGCCAATAGATAAGACCATTTTACAATTTGGGCCCAAGTTAGAAGCAGAGCCTAAGGTGTAAATTATCGATAGTCCATATCTCGGAAACTATAAGAGATAATGCAATTTGGCAACCGGCAATGTAATTAGCATGCCGAATATTACTTGGAATGTGAATTGGAACGAAATCGGCAATAGATAAGACCATTTTACAATTTGGGCCCAAGTTAGAAGCAGAGCCTAAGGTGTAAATTATCGATATTCCATATCTCGGAAACTATAAGAGATAATGCAATTTGGCAACCGGCAATGTAATTAGCATGCTGAATATTACTTGGAATGTGAATTGGAACGAAATCGCCAATAGATAAGACCATTTTACAATTTGGGCCCAAGTTAGAAGCAGAGCCTAAGATGTAAATTATCGATAGTCCATATCTCGGAAACTATAAGAGATAATGCAATTTGGCAACCGGCAATGTAATTAGCATGCCGAATATTACTTGGAATGTGAATTGGAACGAAATCGCCAATAGATAAGACCATTTTACAATTTGGGCCCAAGTTAGAAGCAGAGCCTAAGGTGTAAATTATCGATAGTCCATATCTCGGAAACTATAAGAGATAATGCAATTTGGCAACCGGCAATGTAATTAGCATGCCGAATATTACTTGGAATGTGAATTGGAACGAAATCGCCAATATTTAAGACCATTTTACCATTTGGGCCCAAGTTAGAAGCAGAGCCTAAGGTGTAAATTATCGATAGTCCATATCTCGGAAACTATAAGAGATAATTCAATTTGGCAACCGGCAATGTAATTAGCATGCCGAATATTACTTGGAATGTGAATTGGAACGAAATCGCCAATAGATAAGACGATTTTACAATTTGGGCCCAGGTTAGAAGCAGAGCCTAAGGTGTAAATTATCGATAGTCCATATCTCGGAAACTATAAGAGATAATGCAATTTGGCAACCGGCAATGTAATTAGCATGCCGAATATTACTTGGAATGTGAATTGGAACGAAATCGCCAATAGAGAAGACCATTTTACAATTTGGGCCCAAGTTAGAAGCAGAGCCTAAGGTGTAAATTATCGATAGTCCATATCTCGGAAACTATAAGAGATAATGCAATTTGGCAACCGGCAATGTAATTAGCATGCCGAATATTACTTGGAATGTGAATTGGAACGAAATCGCCAATAGATAAGACCATTTTACAATTTGGGCCCAAGTTAGAAGCAGAGCCTAAGGTGTAAATTATCGATAGTCCATATCTCGGAAACTATAAGATATAATGCAATTTGGCAACCGGCAATGTAATTAGCATGCCGAATATTACTTGGAATGTGAATTGGAACGAAATCGCCAATAGATAAGACCATTTTACAATTTGGGCCCAAGTTAGAAGCAGAGCCTAAGGTGTAAATTATCGATAGTCCATATCTCGGAAACTATAAGAGATAATGCAATTTGGCAACCGGCAATGTAATTAGCATGCCGAATATTACTTGGAATGTGAATTGGAACGAAATCGCCAATAGATAAGGCCATTTTACAATTTGGGCCCAAGTTAGAATCAGAGCCTAAGGTGTAAATTATCGATAGTCCATATCTCGGAAACTATAAGAGATAATGCAATTTATCTACCAGCAATGTAATTAGCATGCCGAATATTACTTGGAATGTGAATTGGAACGAAATCGCCAATAGATAAGACCATTTTACAATTTGGGCCCAAGTTAGAAGCAGAGCCTAAGGTGTAAATTATCGATAGTCCATATCTCGGAAACTAAAAGAGATAATGCAATTTGGCAACCGGCAATGTAATTAGCATGCCGAATATTACTTGGAATGTGAATTGGAACGAAATCGCCAATAGATAAGACCATTTTACAATTTGGGCCCAAGTTAGAAGCAGAGCCTAAGGTGTAAATTATCTATAGTCCATATCTCGGAAACTATAAGAGATAATGCAATTTCGCAACCGGCAATGTAATTAGCATGCCGAATATTACTTGGAATGTGAATTGGGACGAAATCGCCAATAGATAAGACCATTTTACAATTTGGGCCCAAGTTAGAAGCAGAGCCTAAGGTGTAAATTATCGATAGTCCATATCTCGGAAACTATAAGAGATAATGCAATTTGGCAACCGGCAATGTAATTAGCATGCCGAATATTACTTGGAATGTGAATTGGAACGAAATCGCCAATAGATAAGACCATTTTACAATTTGGGCCCAAGTTAGAAGCAGAGCCTAAGGTGTAAATTATCGATAGTCCATATCTCGGAAACTATAACAGATAATGCAATTTGGCAACCGGCAATGTAATTAGCATGCCGAATACTACTTGGAATGTGAATTGGAACGAAATCGCCAATAGATAAGACCATTTTACAATTTGGGCCCAAGTTAGAAGCAGAGCCTAAGGTGTAAATTATCGATAGTCCATATCTCGGAAACTATAAGAGATAATTCAATTTGGCAATCGGCAATGTAATTAGCATGCCGAATATTACTTGGAATGTGAATTGGAACGAAATCGTCAATAGATAAGACCATTTTACTATTTGGGCCCAAGTTAGAAGCAAAGCCTAAGGTGTAAATTATCGATAGTCCATATCTCGGAAACTATAAGAGATAATGCAATTTGGCAACCGGCAATGTAATTAGCATGCCGAATATTACTTGGAATGTGAATCGGAACGAAATCGCCAATAGATAAGACGATTTTACAATTTGGGCCCAAGTTAGAAGCAGAGCCTAAGGTGTAAATTATCGATAGTCCATATCTCGGAAACTATAAGAGATAATGCAATTTCGCAACCGGCAATGTAATTAGCATACCGAATATTACTTGGAGTGTGAATTGGAACGAAATCGCCAATAGATAAGACCATTTTACAATTTGGGCCCAAGTTAGAAGCAGAGCCTAAGGTTAAAAATAATCGATAGTCCATATCTCGGATACTATAAGAGATAATGCAATTTGGCAACCGGCAATGTAATTAGCATGCCGAATATTACTTGGAAAGTGAATTGGAACGAAATCGCCAATAGATAAGACCATTTTACAATTTGGGCCCAAGTTAGAAGCAGAGCCTAAGGTGTAAATTATCGATAGTCCATATCTCGGAAACTATAAGAGATAATGCAATTTGGCAACCGGCAATGTAATTAGCATGCCGAATATTACTTGGAATGTGAATTGGAACGAAATCGCCAATAGATAAGACCATTTTACAATTTGGGCCCAAGTTAGAAGCAGAGCCTAAGGTGTAAATTATCGATAGTCCATATCTCGGAAACTATAACAGATAATGCAATTTGGCAACCGGCAATGTAATTAGCATGCCGAATACTACTTGGAATGTGAATTGGAACGAAATCGCCAATAGATAAGACCATTTTACAATTTGGGCCCAAGTTAGAAGCAGAGCCTAAGGTGTAAATTATCGATAGTCCATATCTCGGAAACTATAAGAGATAATTCAATTTGGCAATCGGCAATGTAATTAGCATGCCGAATATTACTTGGAATGTGAATTGGAACGAAATCGTCAATAGATAAGACCATTTTACTATTTGGGCCCAAGTTAGAAGCAAAGCCTAAGGTGTAAATTATCGATAGTCCATATCTCGGAAACTATAAGAGATAATGCAATTTGGCAACCGGCAATGTAATTAGCATGCCGAATATTACTTGGAATGTGAATCGGAACGAAATCGCCAATAGATAAGACGATTTTACAATTTGGGCCCAAGTTAGAAGCAGAGCCTAAGGTGTAAATTATCGATAGTCCATATCTCGGAAACTATAAGAGATAATGCAATTTCGCAACCGGCAATGTAATTAGCATACCGAATATTACTTGGAGTGTGAATTGGAACGAAATCGCCAATAGATAAGACCATTTTACAATTTGGGCCCAACTTAGAAGCAGAGCCTAAGGTTAAAAATAATCGATAGTCCATATCTCGGAAACTATAAGAGATAATGCAATTTGGCAACCGGCAATGTAATTAGCATGCCGAATATTACTTGGAAAGTGAATTGGAACGAAATCGCCAATAGATAAGACCATTTTACAATTTGGGCCCAAGTTAGAAGCAGAGCCTAAGGTGTAAATTATCGATAATCCATATCTCGGAAACTATAAGAGATAATGCAATTTGGCAACCGGCAATGTAATTAGCATGCCGAATATTACTTGGAATGTGAATTGGAACGAAATCGCCAATAGATAAGACCATTTTACAATTTGGGCCCAAGTTAGAAGCAGAGCCTAAGGTGTAAATTATCGATAGTCCATATCTCGGAAACTAAAAGAGATAATGCAATTTGGCAACCGGCAATGTAATTAGCATGCCGAATATTACTTGGAAAGTGAATTGGAACGAAATCGCCAATAGATAAGACCATTTTACAATTTGGGCCCAAGTTAGAAGCAGAGCCTAAGGTGTAAATTATTGATAGTCCATATCTCGGAAACTATAAGAGATAATGCAATTTCGCAACCGGCAATGTAATTAGCATACCGAATATTACTTGGAGTGTGAATTGGAACGAAATCGCCAATAGATAAGACCATTTTACAATTTGGGCCCAAGTTAGAAGCAGAGCCTAAGGTGTAAATTATCGATAGTCCATATCTCGGAAACTATAAGAGATAATGCAATTTGGCAACCGGCAATGTAATTAGCATGACGAATATTACTTGGAATGTGAATTGGAACGAAATCGCCAATAGATAAGACCATTTTACAGTTTGGGCCCAAGTTAGACGCAGAGCCTAAGGTTAAAAATAATCGATAGTCCATATCTCGGAAACTATAAGAGATAATGCAATTTGGCAACCGGCAATGTAATTAGCATGCCGAATATTACTTGAAAAGTGAATTGGAACGAAATCGCCAATAGATAAGACCATTTTACAATTTGGGCCCAAGTTAGAAGCAGAGCCTAAGGTGTAAATTATCGACAGTCCATATCTCGGAAGCTATAAGAGATAATGCAATTTGGCAACCGGCAATGCAATTAGCATGCCGAATATTACTTGGAATGTGAATTGGAACGAAATCGCCAATAGATAAGACCATTTTACAATTTGAGCCCAAGTTAGAAGCAGAGCCTAAGGTGTAAATTATCGATAGTCCATATCTCGGAAACTATAAGAGATAATGCAATTTGGCAACCGGCAATGTAATTAGCATGCCGAATATTACTTGGAGAGTGAATTGGAACGAAATCGCCAATAGATAAGACCATTTTACAATTTGGGCACAAGTTAGAAGCAGAGCCTAAGGTGTAAATTATCGATAGTCCATATCTCGGAAACTATAAGACATAATGCAATTTGGCAACCGGCAATGTAATTAGCATGCCGAATATTACTTGGAATGTGAATTGGAACGAAATCGCCAATAGATAAGACCATTTTACAATTTGGGCCCAAGTTAGAAGCAGAGCCTAAGGTGTAAATTATCGATAGTCCAAATCTCGGAAACTACAAGAGATAATGCAATTTGGCAACCGGCAATGTAATTAGCATGCCGAATATTACTTGGAATGTGAATTGGAACGAAATCGCCAATAGATAAGGCCATTTTACAATTTGGGCCCAAGTTAGAAGCAGAGCCTAAGGTGTAAATTATCGATAGTCCATATCTCGGAAACTATAAGAGATAATGCAATTTAGCAACCGGCAATGTAATTAGCATGCCGAATATTACTTGGAATGTGAATTGGAATGAAATCGCCAATAGATAAGACCATTTTACAATTTGGGCCCAAGTTAGAAGCAGAGCCTAAGGTGTAAATTATCGATAGTCCATATCTCGGAAACTATAAGAGATAATGCAATTTGGCAACCGGCAATGTAATTAGCATGCCGAATATTACTTGGAATGTGAATTGGAACGAAATCGGCAATAGATAAGACCATTTTACAATTTGGGCCCAAGTTAGAAGCAGAGCCTAAGGTGTAAATTATCGATATTCCATATCTCGGAAACTATAAGAGATAATGCAATTTGGCAACAGGCAATTTAATTAGCATGCTGAATATTACTTGGAATGTGAATTGGAACGAAATCGCCAATAGATAAGACCATTTTACAATTTGGGCCCAAGTTAGAAGCAGAGCCTAAGATGTAAATTATCGATAGTCCATATCTCGGAAACTATAAGAGATAATGCAATTTGGCAACCGGCAATGTAATTAGCATGCCGAATATTACTTGGAATGTGAATTGGAACGAAATCGCCAATAGATAAGACCATTTTACAATTTGGGCCCAAGTTAGAAGCAGAGCCTAAGGTGTAAATTATCGATAGTCCATATCTCGGAAACTATAAGAGATAATGCAATTTGGCAACCGGCAATGTAATTAGCATGCCGAATATTACTTGGAATGTGAATTGGAACGGAATCGCCAATATTTAAGACCATTTTACCATTTGGGCCCAAGTTAGAAGCAGAGCCTAAGGTGTAAATTATCGATAGTCCATATCTCGGAAACTATAAGAGATAATTCAATTTGGCAACCGGCAATGTAATTAGCATGCCGAATATTACTTGGAATGTGAATTGGAACGAAATCGCCAATAGATAAGACGATTTTACAATTTGGGCCCAGGTTAGAAGCAGAGCCTAAGGTGTAAATTATCGATAGTCCATATCTCGGAAACTATAAGAGATAATGCAATTTGGCAACCGGCAATGTAATTAGCATGCCGAATATTACTTGGAATGTGAATTGGAACGAAATCGCCAATAGAGAAGACCATTTTACAATTTGGGCCCAAGTTAGAAGCAGAGCCTAAGGTGTAAATTATCGATAGTCCATATCTCGGAAACTATAAGAGATAATGCAATTTGGCAACCGGCAATGTAATTAGCATGCCGAATATTACTTGGAATGTGAATTGGAACGAAATCGCCAATAGATAAGACCATTTTACAATTTGGGCCCAAGTTAGAAGCAGAGCCTAAGGTGTAAATTATCGATAGTCCATATCTCGGAAACTATAAGATATAATGCAATTTGGCAACCGGCAATGTAATTAGCATGCCGAATATTACTTGGAATGTGAATTGGAACGAAATCGCCAATAGATAAGACCATTTTACAATTTGGGCCCAAGTTAGAAGCAGAGCCTAAGGTGTAAATTATCGATAGTCCATATCTCGGAAACTATAAGAGATAATGCAATTTGGCAACCGGCAATGTAATTAGCATGCCGAATATTACTTGGAATGTGAATTGGAACGAAATCGCCAATAGATAAGGCCATTTTACAATTTGGGCCCAAGTTAGAATCAGAGCCTAAGGTGTAAATTATCGATAGTCCATATCTCGGAAACTATAAGAGATAATGCAATTTGGCTACCAGCAATGTAATTAGCATGCCGAATATTACTTGGAATGTGAATTGGAACGAAATCGCCAATAGATAAGACCATTTTACAATTTGGGCCCAAGTTAGAAGCAGAGCCTAAGGTGTAAATTATCGATAGTCCATATCTCGGAAACTAAAAGAGATAATGCAATTTGGCAACCGGCAATGTAATTAGCATGCCGAATATTACTTGGAATGTGAATTGGAACGAAATCGCCAATAGATAAGACCATTTTACAATTTGGGCCCAAGTTAGAAGCAGAGCCTAAGGTGTAAATTATCTATAGTCCATATCTCGGAAACTATAAGAGATAATGCAATTTCGCAACCGGCAATGTAATTAGCATGCCGAATATTACTTGGAATGTGAATTGGGACGAAATCGCCAATAGATAAGACCATTTTACAATTTGGGCCCAAGTTAGAAGCAGAGCCTAAGGTGTAAATTATCGATAGTCCATATCTCGGAAACTATAAGAGATAATGCAATTTGGCAACCGGCAATGTAATTAGCATGCCGAATATTACTTGGAATGTGAATTGGAACGAAATCGCCAATAGATAAGACCATTTTACAATTTGGGCCCAAGTTAGAAGCAGAGCCTAAGGTGTAAATTATCGATAGTCCATATCTCGGAAACTATAACAGATAATGCAATTTGGCAACCGGCAATGTAATTAGCATGCCGAATACTACTTGGAATGTGAATTGGAACGAAATCGCCAATAGATAAGACCATTTTACAATTTGGGCCCAAGTTAGAAGCAGAGCCTAAGGTGTAAATTATCGATAGTCCATATCTCGGAAACTATAAGAGATAATTCAATTTGGCAATCGGCAATGTAATTAGCATGCCGAATATTACTTGGAATGTGAATTGGAACGAAATCGTCAATAGATAAGACCATTTTACTATTTGGGCCCAAGTTAGAAGCAAAGCCTAAGGTGTAAATTATCGATAGTCCATATCTCGGAAACTATAAGAGATAATGCAATTTGGCAACCGGCAATGTAATTAGCATGCCGAATATTACTTGGAATGTGAATCGGAACGAAATCGCCAATAGATAAGACGATTTTACAATTTGGGCCCAAGTTAGAAGCAGAGCCTAAGGTGTAAATTATCGATAGTCCATATCTCGGAAACTATAAGAGATAATGCAATTTGGCAACCGGCAATGTAATTAGCATGCCGAATATTACTTGGAATGTGAATTGGAACGAAATCGCCAATAGATAAGACCATTTTACAATTTGGGCCCAAGTTAGAAGCAGAGCCTAAGGTGTAAATTATCGATAGTCCATATCTAGGAAACTATAAGAGATAATGCAATTTGGCAACCGGCAATGTAATTAGCGTGCCGAATATTACTTGGAATGTGAATTGGAACGAAATCGCCAATAGATAAGACCATTTTACAATTTGGGCCCAAGTTAGAAGCAGAGCCTAAGGTGTAAATTATCGATAGTCCATATCTCGGAAACTATAAGAGATAATGCAATTTGGCAACCGGCAATGTAATTAGCATGCCGAATATTACTTGGAATGTGAATTGGAATGAAATCGCCAATAGATAAGACCCTTTTACAATTTGGGCCCAAGTTAGAAGCAGAGCCTAAGGTGTAAATTATCGATAGTCCATATCTCGGAAACTATAAGAGATAATTCAATTTGGCAATCGGCAATGTAATTAGCATGCCGAATATTACTTGGAATGTGAATTGGAACGAAATCGTCAATAGATAAGACCATTTTACTATTTGGGCCCAAGTTAGAAGCAAAGCCTAAGGTGTAAATTATCGATAGTCCATATCTCGGAAACTATAAGAGATAATGCAATTTGGCAACCGGCAATGTAATTAGCATGCCGAATATTACTTGGAATGTGAATCGGAACGAAATCGCCAATAGATAAGACGATTTTACAATTTGGGCCCAAGTTAGAAGCAGAGCCTAAGGTGTAAATTATCGATAGTCCATATCTCGGAAACTATAAGAGATAATGCAATTTGGCAACCGGCAATGTAATTAGCATGCCGAATATTACTTGGAATGTGAATTGGAACGAAATCGGCAATAGATAAGACCATTTTACAATTTGGGCCCAAGTTAGAAGCAGAGCCTAAGGTGTAAATTATCGATATTCCATATCTCGGAAACTATAAGAGATAATGCAATTTGGCAACCGGCAATGTAATTAGCATGCTGAATATTACTTGGAATGTGAATTGGAACGAAATCGCCAATAGATAAGACCATTTTACAATTTGGGCCCAAGTTAGAAGCAGAGCCTAAGGTGTAAATTATCGATAGTCCAAATCTCGGAAACTACAAGAGATAATGCAATTTGGCAACCGGCAATGTAATTAGCATGCCGAATATTACTTGGAATGTGAATTGGAACGAAATCGCCAATAGATAAGGCCATTTTACAATTTGGGCCCAAGTTAGAAGCAGAGCCTAAGGTGTAAATTATCGATAGTCCATATCTCGGAAACTATAAGAGATAATGCAATTTAGCAACCGGCAATGTAATTAGCATGCCGAATATTACTTGGAATGTGAATTGGAATGAAATCGCCAATAGATAAGACCATTTTACAATTTGGGCCCAAGTTAGAAGCAGAGCCTAAGGTGTAAATTATCGATAGTCCATATCTCGGAAACTATAAGAGATAATGCAATTTGGCAACCGGCAATGTAATTAGCATGCCGAATATTACTTGGAATGTGAATTGGAACGAAATCGGCAATAGATAAGACCATTTTACAATTTGGGCCCAAGTTAGAAGCAGAGCCTAAGGTGTAAATTATCGATATTCCATATCTCGGAAACTATAAGAGATAATGCAATTTGGCAACAGGCAATTTAATTAGCATGCTGAATATTACTTGGAATGTGAATTGGAACGAAATCGCCAATAGATAAGACCATTTTACAATTTGGGCCCAAGTTAGAAGCAGAGCCTAAGATGTAAATTATCGATAGTCCATATCTCGGAAACTATAAGAGATAATGCAATTTGGCAACCGGCAATGTAATTAGCATGCCGAATATTACTTGGAATGTGAATTGGAACGAAATCGCCAATAGATAAGACCATTTTACAATTTGGGCCCAAGTTAGAAGCAGAGCCTAAGGTGTAAATTATCGATAGTCCATATCTCGGAAACTATAAGAGATAATGCAATTTGGCAACCGGCAATGTAATTAGCATGCCGAATATTACTTGGAATGTGAATTGGAACGGAATCGCCAATATTTAAGACCATTTTACCATTTGGGCCCAAGTTAGAAGCAGAGCCTAAGGTGTAAATTATCGATAGTCCATATCTCGGAAACTATAAGAGATAATTCAATTTGGCAACCGGCAATGTAATTAGCATGCCGAATATTACTTGGAATGTGAATTGGAACGAAATCGCCAATAGATAAGACGATTTTACAATTTGGGCCCAGGTTAGAAGCAGAGCCTAAGGTGTAAATTATCGATAGTCCATATCTCGGAAACTATAAGAGATAATGCAATTTGGCAACCGGCAATGTAATTAGCATGCCGAATATTACTTGGAATGTGAATTGGAACGAAATCGCCAATAGAGAAGACCATTTTACAATTTGGGCCCAAGTTAGAAGCAGAGCCTAAGGTGTAAATTATCGATAGTCCATATCTCGGAAACTATAAGAGATAATGCAATTTGGCAACCGGCAATGTAATTAGCATGCCGAATATTACTTGGAATGTGAATTGGAACGAAATCGCCAATAGATAAGACCATTTTACAATTTGGGCCCAAGTTAGAAGCAGAGCCTAAGGTGTAAATTATCGATAGTCCATATCTCGGAAACTATAAGATATAATGCAATTTGGCAACCGGCAATGTAATTAGCATGCCGAATATTACTTGGAATGTGAATTGGAACGAAATCGCCAATAGATAAGACCATTTTACAATTTGGGCCCAAGTTAGAAGCAGAGCCTAAGGTGTAAATTATCGATAGTCCATATCTCGGAAACTATAAGAGATAATGCAATTTGGCAACCGGCAATGTAATTAGCATGCCGAATATTACTTGGAATGTGAATTGGAACGAAATCGCCAATAGATAAGGCCATTTTACAATTTGGGCCCAAGTTAGAATCAGAGCCTAAGGTGTAAATTATCGATAGTCCATATCTCGGAAACTATAAGAGATAATGCAATTTGGCTACCAGCAATGTAATTAGCATGCCGAATATTACTTGGAATGTGAATTGGAACGAAATCGCCAATAGATAAGACCATTTTACAATTTGGGCCCAAGTTAGAAGCAGAGCCTAAGGTGTAAATTATCGATAGTCCATATCTCGGAAACTAAAAGAGATAATGCAATTTGGCAACCGGCAATGTAATTAGCATGCCGAATATTACTTGGAATGTGAATTGGAACGAAATCGCCAATAGATAAGACCATTTTACAATTTGGGCCCAAGTTAGAAGCAGAGCCTAAGGTGTAAATTATCTATAGTCCATATCTCGGAAACTATAAGAGATAATGCAATTTCGCAACCGGCAATGTAATTAGCATGCCGAATATTACTTGGAATGTGAATTGGGACGAAATCGCCAATAGATAAGACCATTTTACAATTTGGGCCCAAGTTAGAAGCAGAGCCTAAGGTGTAAATTATCGATAGTCCATATCTCGGAAACTATAAGAGATAATGCAATTTGGCAACCGGCAATGTAATTAGCATGCCGAATATTACTTGGAATGTGAATTGGAACGAAATCGCCAATAGATAAGACCATTTTACAATTTGGGCCCAAGTTAGAAGCAGAGCCTAAGGTGTAAATTATCGATAGTCCATATCTCGGAAACTATAACAGATAATGCAATTTGGCAACCGGCAATGTAATTAGCATGCCGAATACTACTTGGAATGTGAATTGGAACGAAATCGCCAATAGATAAGACCATTTTACAATTTGGGCCCAAGTTAGAAGCAGAGCCTAAGGTGTAAATTATCGATAGTCCATATCTCGGAAACTATAAGAGATAATTCAATTTGGCAATCGGCAATGTAATTAGCATGCCGAATATTACTTGGAATGTGAATTGGAACGAAATCGTCAATAGATAAGACCATTTTACTATTTGGGCCCAAGTTAGAAGCAAAGCCTAAGGTGTAAATTATCGATAGTCCATATCTCGGAAACTATAAGAGATAATGCAATTTGGCAACCGGCAATGTAATTAGCATGCCGAATATTACTTGGAATGTGAATCGGAACGAAATCGCCAATAGATAAGACGATTTTACAATTTGGGCCCAAGTTAGAAGCAGAGCCTAAGGTGTAAATTATCGATAGTCCATATCTCGGAAACTATAAGAGATAATGCAATTTGGCAACCGGCAATGTAATTAGCATGCCGAATATTACTTGGAATGTGAATTGGAACGAAATCGCCAATAGATAAGACCATTTTACAATTTGGGCCCAAGTTAGAAGCAGAGCCTAAGGTGTAAATTATCGATAGTCCATATCTAGGAAACTATAAGAGATAATGCAATTTGGCAACCGGCAATGTAATTAGCGTGCCGAATATTACTTGGAATGTGAATTGGAACGAAATCGCCAATAGATAAGACCATTTTACAATTTGGGCCCAAGTTAGAAGCAGAGCCTAAGGTGTAAATTATCGATAGTCCATATCTCGGAAACTATAAGAGATAATGCAATTTGGCAACCGGCAATGTAATTAGCATGCCGAATATTACTTGGAATGTGAATTGGAATGAAATCGCCAATAGATAAGACCCTTTTACAATTTGGGCCCAAGTTAGAAGCAGAGCCTAAGGTGTAAATTATCGATAGTCCATATCTCGGAAACTATAAGAGATAATTCAATTTGGCAATCGGCAATGTAATTAGCATGCCGAATATTACTTGGAATGTGAATTGGAACGAAATCGTCAATAGATAAGACCATTTTACTATTTGGGCCCAAGTTAGAAGCAAAGCCTAAGGTGTAAATTATCGATAGTCCATATCTCGGAAACTATAAGAGATAATGCAATTTGGCAACCGGCAATGTAATTAGCATGCCGAATATTACTTGGAATGTGAATCGGAACGAAATCGCCAATAGATAAGACGATTTTACAATTTGGGCCCAAGTTAGAAGCAGAGCCTAAGGTGTAAATTATCGATAGTCCATATCTCGGAAACTATAAGAGATAATGCAATTTGGCAACCGGCAATGTAATTAGCATGCCGAATATTACTTGGAATGTGAATTGGAACGAAATCGGCAATAGATAAGACCATTTTACAATTTGGGCCCAAGTTAGAAGCAGAGCCTAAGGTGTAAATTATCGATATTCCATATCTCGGAAACTATAAGAGATAATGCAATTTGGCAACCGGCAATGTAATTAGCATGCTGAATATTACTTGGAATGTGAATTGGAACGAAATCGCCAATAGATAAGACCATTTTACAATTTGGGCCCAAGTTAGAAGCAGAGCCTAAGATGTAAATTATCGATAGTCCATATCTCGGAAACTATAAGAGATAATGCAATTTGGCAACCGGCAATGTAATTAGCATGCCGAATATTACTTGGAATGTGAATTGGAACGAAATCGCCAATAGATAAGACCATTTTACAATTTGGGCCCAAGTTAGAAGCAGAGCCTAAGGTGTAAATTATCGATAGTCCATATCTCGGAAACTATAAGAGATAATGCAATTTGGCAACCGGCAATGTAATTAGCATGCCGAATATTACTTGGAATGTGAATTGGAACGAAATCGCCAATATTTAAGACCATTTTACCATTTGGGCCCAAGTTAGAAGCAGAGCCTAAGGT
Organism: Rhynchophorus ferrugineus; assembly: GCF_030347505.1. NCBI lineage: Eukaryota > Metazoa > Arthropoda > Insecta > Coleoptera > Curculionidae > Rhynchophorus > Rhynchophorus ferrugineus. The sequence goes on from NW_027472873.1 coordinate 137,334, forward strand.
GTAAATTATCGATAGTCCATATCTCGGAAACTATAAGAGATAATTCAATTTGGCAACCGGCAATGTAATTAGCATGCCGAATATTACTTGGAATGTGAATTGGAACGAAATCGCCAATAGATAAGACGATTTTACAATTTGGGCCCAGGTTAGAAGCAGAGCCTAAGGTGTAAATTATCGATAGTCCATATCTCGGAAACTATAAGAGATAATGCAATTTGGCAACCGGCAATGTAATTAGCATGCCGAATATTACTTGGAATGTGAATTGGAACGAAATCGCCAATAGAGAAGACCATTTTACAATTTGGGCCCAAGTTAGAAGCAGAGCCTAAGGTGTAAATTATCGATAGTCCATATCTCGGAAACTATAAGAGATAATGCAATTTGGCAACCGGCAATGTAATTAGCATGCCGAATATTACTTGGAATGTGAATTGGAACGAAATCGCCAATAGATAAGACCATTTTACAATTTGGGCCCAAGTTAGAAGCAGAGCCTAAGGTGTAAATTATCGATAGTCCATATCTCGGAAACTATAAGATATAATGCAATTTGGCAACCGGCAATGTAATTAGCATGCCGAATATTACTTGGAATGTGAATTGGAACGAAATCGCCAATAGATAAGACCATTTTACAATTTGGGCCCAAGTTAGAAGCAGAGCCTAAGGTGTAAATTATCGATAGTCCATATCTCGGAAACTATAAGAGATAATGCAATTTGGCAACCGGCAATGTAATTAGCATGCCGAATATTACTTGGAATGTGAATTGGAACGAAATCGCCAATAGATAAGGCCATTTTACAATTTGGGCCCAAGTTAGAATCAGAGCCTAAGGTGTAAATTATCGATAGTCCATATCTCGGAAACTATAAGAGATAATGCAATTTGGCTACCAGCAATGTAATTAGCATGCCGAATATTACTTGGAATGTGAATTGGAACGAAATCGCCAATAGATAAGACCATTTTACAATTTGGGCCCAAGTTAGAAGCAGAGCCTAAGGTGTAAATTATCGATAGTCCATATCTCGGAAACTAAAAGAGATAATGCAATTTGGCAACCGGCAATGTAATTAGCATGCCGAATATTACTTGGAATGTGAATTGGAACGAAATCGCCAATAGATAAGACCATTTTACAATTTGGGCCCAAGTTAGAAGCAGAGCCTAAGGTGTAAATTATCTATAGTCCATATCTCGGAAACTATAAGAGATAATGCAATTTCGCAACCGGCAATGTAATTAGCATGCCGAATATTACTTGGAATGTGAATTGGGACGAAATCGCCAATAGATAAGACCATTTTACAATTTGGGCCCAAGTTAGAAGCAGAGCCTAAGGTGTAAATTATCGATAGTCCATATCTCGGAAACTATAAGAGATAATGCAATTTGGCAACCGGCAATGTAATTAGCATGCCGAATATTACTTGGAATGTGAATTGGAACGAAATCGCCAATAGATAAGACCATTTTACAATTTGGGCCCAAGTTAGAAGCAGAGCCTAAGGTGTAAATTATCGATAGTCCATATCTCGGAAACTATAACAGATAATGCAATTTGGCAACCGGCAATGTAATTAGCATGCCGAATACTACTTGGAATGTGAATTGGAACGAAATCGCCAATAGATAAGACCATTTTACAATTTGGGCCCAAGTTAGAAGCAGAGCCTAAGGTGTAAATTATCGATAGTCCATATCTCGGAAACTATAAGAGATAATTCAATTTGGCAATCGGCAATGTAATTAGCATGCCGAATATTACTTGGAACGTGAATTGGAACGAAATCGTCAATAGATAAGACCATTTTACTATTTGGGCCCAAGTTAGAAGCAAAGCCTAAGGTGTAAATTATCGATAGTCCATATCTCGGAAACTATAAGAGATAATGCAATTTGGCAACCGGCAATGTAATTAGCATGCCGAATATTACTTGGAATGTGAATCGGAACGAAATCGCCAATAGATAAGACGATTTTACAATTTGGGCCCAAGTTAGAAGCAGAGCCTAAGGTGTAAATTATCGATAGTCCATATCTCGGAAACTATAAGAGATAATGCAATTTGGCAACCGGCAATGTAATTAGCATGCCGAATATTACTTGGAATGTGAATTGGAACGAAATCGCCAATAGATAAGACCATTTTACAATTTGGGCCCAAGTTAGAAGCAGAGCCTAAGGTGTAAATTATCGATAGTCCATATCTAGGAAACTATAAGAGATAATGCAATTTGGCAACCGGCAATGTAATTAGCGTGCCGAATATTACTTGGAATGTGAATTGGAACGAAATCGCCAATAGATAAGACCATTTTACAATTTGGGCCCAAGTTAGAAGCAGAGCCTAAGGTGTAAATTATCGATAGTCCATATCTCGGAAACTATAAGAGATAATGCAATTTGGCAACCGGCAATGTAATTAGCATGCCGAATATTACTTGGAATGTGAATTGGAATGAAATCGCCAATAGATAAGACCCTTTTACAATTTGGGCCCAAGTTAGAAGCAGAGCCTAAGGTGTAAATTATCGATAGTCCATATCTTGGAAACTATAAGAGATAATGCAATTTGGCAACCGGCAATGTAATTAGCATGCCGAATATTACTTGGAATGTGAATTGGAACGAAATCGGCAATAGATAAGACCATTTTACAATTTGGGCCCAAGTTAGAAGCAGAGCCTAAGGTGTAAATTATCGATAGTCCATATCTCGGAAACTATAAGAGATAATGCAATTTGGCAACCGGCAATGTAATTAGCATGCCGAATATTACTTGGAATGTGAATTGGAACGAAATCGCCAATAGATAAGACCATTTTACAATTTGGGCCCAAGTTAGAAGCAGAGCCTAAGATGTAAATAATCGATAGTCCATATCTCGGAAACTATAAGAGGTAATGCAATTTGGCAACCGGCAATGTAATTAGCATGCCGAATATTACTTGGAATGTGAATTGGAACGAAATCGCCAATAGATAAGACCATTTTACAATTTGGGCCCAAGTTAGAAGCAGAGCCTAAGGTGTAAATTATCGATAGTCCATATCTCGGAAACTATAAGAGATAATGCAATTTGGCAACCGGCAAAGTAATTAGCATGCCGAATATTACTTGGAATGTGAATTGGAACGAAATCGCCAATAGGTAAGACCATTTTACAATTTGGGCCCAAGTTAGAAGCAGAGCCTAAGGTGTAAATTATCGATAGTCCATATCTCGGAAACTATAAGAGATAATGCAATTTGGCAACCGGCAATATAATTAGCATGCCGAATATTACTTGGAATGTGAATTGGAACGAAATCGCCAATAGATAAGACCATTTTACAATTTGGGCCCAAGTTAGAAGCAGAGCCTAAGGTGTAAATTATCGTTAGTCCATATCTCGGAAACTATAAGAGATAATGCAATTTGGCAACCGGCAATGTAATTAGCATGCCGAATATTACTTGGAATGTGAATTGGAATGAAATCGCCAATAGATAAGACCATTTTACAATTTGGGCCCAAGTTAGAAGCAGAGCCTAAGGTGTAAATTATCGATAGTCCATATCTCGGAAACTATAAGAGATAATGCAATTTGGCAACCGGCAATGTAATTAGCATGCCGAATATTACTTGGAATGTGAATTGGAACGAAATCGCCAATAGATAAGACCATTTTACAATTTGGGCCCAAGTTAGAAGCAGAGCCTAATGTGTAAATTATCGATAGTCCATATCTCGGAAACTATAAGAGATAATGCAATTTGGCAACCGGCAATGTAATTAGCATGCCGAATATTACTTGGAATGTGAATTGGAACGAAATCGCCAATAGGTAAGACCATTTTACAATTTGGGCCCAAGTTAGAAGCAGAGCCTAAGGTGTAAATTATCGATAGTCCATATCTCGGAAACTATAAGAGATAATTCAATTTGGCAACCGGCAATGTAATTAGCATGCCGGATATTACTTGGAATGTGAATTGGAACGAAATCGCCAATAGATAAGACCATTTTACAATTTGGGCCCAAGTTAGAAGCAGAGCCTAAGGTGTAAATTACCGATAGTCCATATCTCGGAAACTATAAGAGATAATGCAATTTGGCAACCGGCAATGTAATTAGCATGCCGAATATTACTTGGAATGTGAATTGGAACGAAATCGCCAATAGATAAGGCGATTTTACAATTTGGGCCCAAGTTAGAAGCAGAGCCTAAGGTGTAAATTATCGATAGTCCATATCTCGGAAACTATAAGAGATAATGCAATTTGGCAACCGGCAATGTAATTAGCATGCCGAATATTACTTGGAATGTGAATTGGAACGAAATCGCCAATAGATAAGACCATTTTACAATTTGGGCCCAAGTTAGAAGCAGAGCCTAAGGTGTAAATTATCGATAGTCCATATCTCGGAAACTATAAGAGATAATGCAATTTGGCAACCGGCAATGTAATTAGCATGCCGAATATTACTTGGAATGTGAATTGGAACGAAATCGCCAATAGAGAAGACCATTTTACAATTTGGGCCCAAGTTAGAAGCAGAGCCTAAGGTGTAAATTATCGATAGTCCATATCTCGGAAACTATAAGAGATAATGCAATTTGGCAATCGGCAATGTAATTAGCATGCCGAATATTACTTGGAATGTGAATTGGAACGAAATCGCCAATAGATAAGACCATTTTACAATTTGGGCCCAAGTTAGAAGCAGAGCCTAAGGTGTAAATTATCGATAGTCCATATCTCGGAAACTATAAGAGATAATGCAATTTGGCAACCGGCAATGTAATTAGCATGCCGAATATTACTTGGAAAGTGAATTGGAACGAAATCGCCAATAGATAAGACCATTTTACAATTTGGGCCCAAGTTAGAAGCAGAGCCTAAGGTGTAAATTATCGATAGTCCATATCTCGGAAACTATAACAGATAATGCAATTTGGCAACCGGCAATGTAATTAGCATGCCGAATATTACTTGGAATGTGAATTGGAACGAAAACGCCAATAGATAAGGCCATTTTACAATTTGGGCCCAAGTTAGAAGCAGAGCCTAAGGTGTAAATTATTGATAGTCCATATCTCGGAAACTATAAGAGATAATGCAATTTCGCAACCGGCAATGTAATTAGCATGCCGAATATTACTTGGAGTGTGAATTGGAACGAAATCGCCAATAGATAAGACCATTTTACAATTTGGGCCCAAGTTAGAAGCAGAGCCTAAGGTGTAAATTATCGATAGTCCATATCTCGAAAACTATAAGAGATAATGCAATTTGGCAAACGGCAATGTAATTAGCATGCCGAATATTACTTGGAATGTGAATTGGAACGAAATCGCCAATAGATAAGACCATTTTACAATTTGGGCCCAAGTTAGAAGCAGAGCCTAAGGTGTAAATTATCGATAGTCCATATCTCGGAAACTATAAGAGATAATGCAATTTGGCAACTGGCAATGTAATTAGCATGCCGATTATTACTTGGAATGTGAATCGGAACGAAATCGCCAATAGGTAAGACCATTTTACAATTTGGGCCCAAGTTAGAAGCAGAGCCTTAGGTGTAAATTATCGATAGTCCATATCTCGGAAACAATAAGAGATAATTCAATTTGGCCACCGGCAATGTAATTAGCATGCCGAATATTACTTGGAATGTGAATTGGAACGAAATCGCCAATAGATAAGACCATTTTACAATTTGGGCCCAAGTTAGAAGCAGAGCCTAAGGTGTATATTATCGATAGTCCATATCTCGGAAACTATAAGAGATAATGCAATTTGGCAACCGGCAATGTAATTAGCATGCCGAATATTACTTGGAATGTGAATTGAAACGAAATCGCCAATAGATAAGGCCATTTTACAATTTGGGCCCAAGTTAGAAGCAGAGCCTAAGGTGTAAATTATCGATAGTCCATATATCGGAAACTATAAGAGATAATGCAATTTGGCAACCGGCAATGTAATTAGCATGCCGAATATTACTTGGAATGTGAATTGGAACGAAATCGCCAATAGATAAGACCATTTTACAATTTGGGCCCAAGTTAGAAGCAGAGCCTAAGGTGTATATTATCGATAGTCCATATCTCGGAAACTATAAGAGATAATGCAATTTGGCAACCGGCAATGTAATTAGCATGCCGAATATTACTTGGAATGTGAATTGGAACGAAATCGCCAATAGATAAGGCCATTTTACAATTTGGGCCCAAGTTAGAAGCAGAGCCTAAGGTGTAAATTATCGATAGTCCATATATCGGAAACTATAAGAGATAATGCAATTTGGCAACCGGCAATGTAATTAGCATGCCGAATATTACTTGGAATGTGAATTGGAACGAAATCGCCAATAGATAAGACCATTTTACAATTTGGGCCCAAGTTAGAAGCAGAGCCTAAGGTGTAAATTATCGATAGTCCATATCTCGGAAACTATAAGAGATAATGCAATTTGGCAACCGGCAATATAATTAGCATGCCGAATATTACTTGGAATGTGAATTGGAACGAAATCGCCAATAGATAAGACCATTTTACAATTTGGGCCCAAGTTAGAAGCAGAGCCTTAAGGTGTAAATTATCGTTAGTCCATATCTCGGAAACTATAAGAGATAATGCAATTTGGCAACCGGCAATGTAATTAGCATGCCGAATATTACTTGGAATGTGAATTGGAATGAAATCGCCAATAGATAAGACCATTTTACAATTTGGGCCCAAGTTAGAAGCAGAGCCTAAGGTGTAAATTATCGATAGTCCATATCTCGGAAACTATAAGAGATAATGCAATTTGGCAACCGGCAATGTAATTAGCATGCCGAATATTACTTGGAATGTGAATTGGAACGAAATCGCCAATAGATAAGACCATTTTACAATTTGGGCCCAAGTTAGAAGCAGAGCCTAAGGTGTAAATTATCGATAGTCCATATCTCGGAAACTATAAGAGATAATGCAATTTGGCAACCGGCAATGTAATTAGCATGCCGAATATTACTTGGAATGTGAATTGGAACGAAATCGCCAATAGGTAAGACCATTTTACAATTTGGGCCCAAGTTAGAAGCAGAGCCTAAGGTGTAAATTATCGATAGTCCATATCTCGGAAACTATAAGAGATAATTCAATTTGGCAACCGGCAATGTAATTAGCATGCCGGATATTACTTGGAATGTGAATTGGAACGAAATCGCCAATAGATAAGACCATTTTACAATTTGGGCCCAAGTTAGAAGCAGAGCCTAAGGTGTAAATTACCGATAGTCCATATCTCGGAAACTATAAGAGATAATGCAATTTGGCAACCGGCAATGTAATTAGCATGCCGAATATTACTTGCAATGTGAATTGGAACGAAATCGCCAATAGATAAGACGATTTTACAATTTGGGCCCAAGTTAGAAGCAGAGCCTAAGGTGTAAATTATCGATAGTCCATATCTCGGAAACTATAAGAGATAATGCAATTTGGCAACCGGCAATGTAATTAGCATGCCGAATATTACTTGGAATGTGAATTGGAACGAAATCGCCAATAGATAAGACCATTTTACAATTTGGGCCCAAGTTAGAAGCAGAGCCTAAGGTGTAAATTATCGATAGTCCATATCTCGGAAACTATAAGAGATAATGCAATTTGGCAACCGGCAATGTAATTAGCATGCCGAATATTACTTGGAATGTGAATTGGAACGAAATCGCCAATAGATAAGACCATATTACAATTTGGGCCCAAGTTAGAAGCAGAGCCTAAGGTGTAAATTATCGATAGTCCATATCTCGGAAACTATAAGAGATAATGCAATTTGGCAATCGGCAATGTAATTAGCATGCCGAATATTACTTGGAATGTGAATTGGAACGAAATCGCCAATAGATAAGACCATTTTACAATTTGGGCCCAAGTTAGAAGCAGAGCCTAAGGTGTAAATTATCGATAGTCCATATCTCGGAAACTATAAGAGATAATGCAATTTGGCAACCGGCAATGTAATTAGCATGCCGAATATTACTTGGAAAGTGAATTGGAACGAAATCGCCAATAGATAAGACCATTTTACAATTTGGGCCCAAGTTAGAAGCAGAGCCTAAGGTGTAAATTATCGATAGTCCATATCTCGGAAACTATAACAGATAATGCAATTTGGCAACCGGCAATGTAATTAGCATGCCGAATATTACTTGGAATGTGAATTGGAACGAAAACGCCAATAGATAAGGCCATTTTACAATTTGGGCCCAAGTTAGAAGCAGAGCCTAAGGTGTAAATTATTGATAGTCCATATCTCGGAAACTATAAGAGATAATGCAATTTCGCAACCGGCAATGTAATTAGCATGCCGAATATTACTTGGAGTGTGAATTGGAACGAAATCGCCAATAGATAAGACCATTTTACAATTTGGGCCCAAGTTAGAAGCAGAGCCTAAGGTGTAAATTATCGATAGTCCATATCTCGAAAACTATAAGAGATAATGCAATTTGGCAAACGGCAATGTAATTAGCATGCCGAATATTACTTGGAATGTGAATTGGAACGAAATCGCCAATAGATAAGACCATTTTACAATTTGGGCCCAAGTTAGAAGCAGAGCCTAAGGTGTAAATTATCGATAGTCCATATCTCGGAAACTATAAGAGATAATGCAATTTGGCAACTGGCAATGTAATTAGCATGCCGAATATTACTTGGAATGTGAATTGGAACGAAATCGCCAATAGATAAGACCATTTTACAATTTGGGCCCAAGTTAGAAGCAGAGCCTAAGGTGTAAATTATCGATAGTCCATATCTCGAAAACTATAAGAGATAATGCAATTTGGCAAACGGCAATGTAATTAGCATGCCGAATATTACTTGGAATGTGAATTGGAACGAAATCGCCAATAGGTAAGACCATTTTACAATTTGGGCCCAAGTTAGAAGCAGAGCCTTAGGTGTAAATTATCGATAGTCCATATCTCGGAAACTATAAGAGATAATTCAATTTGGCCACCGGCAATGTAATTAGCATTCCGAATATTACTTGGAATGTGAATTGGAACGAAATCGCCAATAGATAAGACCATTTTACAATTTGGGCCCAAGTTAGAAGCAGAGCCTAAGGTGTATATTATCGATAGTCCATATCTCGGAAACTATAAGAGATAATGCAATTTGGCAACCGGCAATGTAATTAGCATGCCGAATATTACTTGGAATGTGAATTGAAACGAAATCGCCAATAGATAAGGCCATTTTACAATTTGGGCCCAAGTTAGAAGCAGAGCCTAAGGTGTAAATTATCGATAGTCCATATATCGGAAACTATAAGAGATAATGCAATTTGGCAACCGGCAATGTAATTAGCATGCCGAATATTACTTGGAATGTGAATTGGAACGAAATCGCCAATAGATAAGACCATTTTACAATTTGGGCCCAAGTTAGAAGCAGAGCCTAAGGTGTAAATTATCGATAGTCCATATCTCGGAAACTAAAAGAGATAATGCAATTTGGCAACCGGCAATGTAATTAGCATGCCGAATATTACTTGGAATGTGAATTGGAACGAAATCGCCAATAGATAAGACCATTTTACAATTTGGGCCCAAGTTAGAAGCAGAGCCTAAGGTGTAAATTATCGATAGTCCATATCTCGGAAACTATAAGAGATAATACAATTTCGCAACCGGCAATGTAATTAGCATGCCGAATATCACTTGGAATGTGAATTGGGACGAAATCGCCAATAGATAAGACCATTTTACAATTTGGGCCCAAGTTAGAAGCAGAGCCTAAGGTGTAAATTATCGATAGTCCATATCTCGGAAACTATAAGAGATAATGCAATTTGGCAACCGGCAATGTAATTAGCATGCCGAATATTACTTGGAATGTGAATTGGAACGAAATCGCCAATAGATAAGACCATTTTACAATTTGGGCCCAAGTTAGAAGCAGAGCCTAAGGTGTAAATTATCGATAGTCCATATCTCGGAAACTATAAGAGATAATGCAATTTGGTAACCGGCAATGTAATTAGAATGCCGAATATTACTTGGAATGTGAATTGGAACGAAATCGCCAATAGATAAGACCATTTTACCGTTTGGGTCCAAGTTAGAAGCAGAGCCTAAGGTTAAAAATAATCGATAGTCCATATCTCGGAAACTATAAGAGATAATTCAATTTGGCAACCGGCAATGTAATTAGCATGCCGAATATTACTTGGAATGTGAATTGGAACGAAATCGCCAATAGATAAGACCATTTTACAATTTGGGCCCAAGTTAGAAGCAGAGCCCAAGGTGTAAATTATCGATAGTCCATATCTCGGAAACTATAAGAGATAATGCAACTTGGCCACCGGCAATGTAATTAGCATGCCGAATATTACTTGGAATGTGAATTGGAACGAAATCGCCAATAGATAAGACCATTTTACAATTTCTGCCCAAGTTAGAAGCAGAGCCTAAGGTGTAAATTATCGATAGTCCATATCTCGGAAACTATAAGAGATAATGCAATTTGGCAACCGGCAATGTAATTAGCATGCCGAATATTACTTGGAAAGTGAATTGGAAAGAAATCGCCAATAGATAAGACCATTTTACAATTTGGGCCCAAGTTAGAAGCAGAGCCTAAGGTGTAAATTATATATAGTCCATATCTCGGAAACTATAAGAGATAATGCAATTTGGCAACCGGCAATGTAATTAGCATGCCGAATATTACTTGGAAAGTGAATTGGAACGAAATCGCCAATAGATAAGACCATTTTACAATTTGGGCCCAAGTTAGAAGCAGAGCCTAAGGTGTAAATTATCGATAGTCCATATCTCGGAAACTATAAGAGATAATGCATTTTGGCAACCGGCAATGTAATTAGCATGCCGAATATTACTTGGAATGTGAATTGGAACGAAATCGCCAATAGATAAGACCATTTTACAATTTGGGCCCAAGTTAGAAGCAGAGCCTAAGGTGTAAATTATCGACAGTCCATATCTCGGCAACTATAAGAGATAATGCAATTTGGCAACCGGCAATGTAATTAGCATGCCGAATATTACTTGGAATGTGAATTGGAACGAAATCGCCAATAGGTAAGACCATTTTACAATTTGGGCCCAAGTTAGAAGCAGAGCCTAAGGTGTAAATTATCGATAGTCCATATCTCGGAAACTATAAGAGATAATTCAACTTGGCAACCGGCAATGTAATTAGCATGCCGAATATTACTTGGAATGTGAATTGGAACGAAATCGCCAATAGGTAAGACCATTTTACAATTTGGGCCCAAGTTAGAAGCAGAGCCTAAGGTGTAAATTATCGATAGTCCATATCTCGGAAACTATAAGAGATAATTCAATTTGGCAACCTGCAATGTAATTAGCATGCGGGATATTACTTGGAATGTGAATTGGAACGAAATCGCCAATAGATAGGACCATTTTACAATTTGGGCCCAAGTTAGAAGCAGAGTCTAAGGTGTAAATTACCGATAGTCCATATCTCGGAAACTATAAGAGATAATGCAATTTGGCAACCGGCAATGTAATTAGCATGCCGAATATTACTTGGAATGTGAATTAGAACGAAATCGCCAATAGATAAGACGATTTTACAATTTGGGCCCAAGTTAGAAGCAGAGCCTAAGGTGTAAATTATCGATAGTCCATATCTCGGAAACTATAAGAGATAATGCAATTTGGCAACCGGCAATGTAATTAGCATGCCGAATATTACTTGGAATGTGAATTGGAACGAAATCGCCAATAGATAAGACCATTTTACAATTTGGGCCCAAGTTAGAAGCAGAGCCTAAGGTGTAAATTATCGATAGTCCATATCTCGGAAACTATAAGAGATAATGCAACTTGGCCACCGGCAATGTAATTAGCATGCCGAATATTACTTGGAATGTGAATTGGAACGAAATCGCCAATAGATAAGACCATTTTACAATTTCTGCCCAAGTTAGAAGCAGAGCCTAAGGTGTAAATTATCGATAGTCCATATCTCGGAAACTATAAGAGATAATGCAATTTGGCAACCGGCAATGTAATTAGCATGCCGAATATTACTTGGAAAGTGAATTGGAAAGAAATCGCCAATAGATAAGACCATTTTACAATTTGGGCCCAAGTTAGAAGCAGAGCCTAAGGTGTAAATTATATATAGTCCATATCTCGGAAACTATAAGAGATAATGCAATTTGGCAACCGGCAATGTAATTAGCATGCCGAATATTACTTGGAAAGTGAATTGGAACGAAATCGCCAATAGATAAGACCATTTTACAATTTGGGCCCAAGTTAGAAGCAGAGCCTAAGGTGTAAATTATCGATAGTCCATATCTCGGAAACTATAAGAGATAATGCAATTTGGCAACCGGCAATGTAATTAGCATGCCGAATATTACTTGGAAAGTGAATTGGAAAGAAATCGCCAATAGATAAGACCATTTTACAATTTGGGCCCAAGTTAGAAGCAGAGCCTAAGGTGTAAATTATATATAGTCCATATCTCGGAAACTATAAGAGATAATGCAATTTGGCAACCGGCAATGTAATTAGCATGCCGAATATTACTTGGAAAGTGAATTGGAACGAAATCGCCAATAGATAAGACCATTTTACAATTTCTGCCCAAGTTAGAAGCAGAGCCTAAGGTGTAAATTATCGATAGTCCATATCTCGGAAACTATAAGAGATAATGCAATTTGGCAACCGGCAATGTAATTAGCATGCCGAATATTACTTGGAATGTGAATTGGAACGAAATCGCCAATAGATAAGACCATTTTACAATTTGGGCCCAAGTTAGAAGCAGAGCCCAAGGTGTAAATTATCGATAGTCCATATCTCGGAAACTATAAGAGATAATGCAACTTGGCCACCGGCAATGTAATTAGCATGCCGAATATTACTTGGAATGTGAATTGGAACGAAATCGCCAATAGATAAGACCATTTTACAATTTCTGCCCAAGTTAGAAGCAGAGCCTAAGGTGTAAATTATCGATAGTCCATATCTCGGAAACTATAAGAGATAATGCAATTTGGCAACCGGCAATGTAATTAGCATGCCGAATATTACTTGGAAAGTGAATTGGAAAGAAATCGCCAATAGATAAGACCATTTTACAATTTGGGCCCAAGTTAGAAGCAGAGCCTAAGGTGTAAATTATATATAGTCCATATCTCGGAAACTATAAGAGATAATGCAATTTGGCAACCGGCAATGTAATTAGCATGCCGAATATTACTTGGAAAGTGAATTGGAACGAAATCGCCAATAGATAAGACCATTTTACAATTTGGGCCCAAGTTAGAAGCAGAGCCTAAGGTGTAAATTATCGATAGTCCATATCTCGGAAACTATAAGAGATAATGCATTTTGGCAACCGGCAATGTAATTAGCATGCCGAATATTACTTGGAATGTGAATTGGAACGAAATCGCCAATAGATAAGACCATTTTACAATTTGGGCCCAAGTTAGAAGCAGAGCCTAAGGTGTAAATTATCGACAGTCCATATCTCGGCAACTATAAGAGATAATGCAATTTGGCAACCGGCAATGTAATTAGCATGCCGAATATTACTTGGAATGTGAATTGGAACGAAATCGCCAATAGGTAAGACCATTTTACAATTTGGGCCCAAGTTAGAAGCAGAGCCTAAGGTGTAAATTATCGATAGTCCATATCTCGGAAACTATAAGAGATAATTCAACTTGGCAACCGGCAATGTAATTAGCATGCCGAATATTACTTGGAATGTGAATTGGAACGAAATCGCCAATAGGTAAGACCATTTTACAATTTGGGCCCAAGTTAGAAGCAGAGCCTAAGGTGTAAATTATCGATAGTCCATATCTCGGAAACTATAAGAGATAATTCAATTTGGCAACCTGCAATGTAATTAGCATGCGGGATATTACTTGGAATGTGAATTGGAACGAAATCGCCAATAGATAGGACCATTTTACAATTTGGGCCCAAGTTAGAAGCAGAGTCTAAGGTGTAAATTACCGATAGTCCATATCTCGGAAACTATAAGAGATAATGCAATTTGGCAACCGGCAATGTAATTAGCATGCCGAATATTACTTGGAATGTGAATTAGAACGAAATCGCCAATAGATAAGACGATTTTACAATTTGGGCCCAAGTTAGAAGCAGAGCCTAAGGTGTAAATTATCGATAGTCCATATCTCGGAAACTATAAGAGATAATGCAATTTGGCAACCGGCAATGTAATTAGCATGCCGAATATTACTTGGAATGTGAATTGGAACGAAATCGCCAATAGATAAGACCATTTTACAATTTGGGCCCAAGTTAGAAGCAGAGCCTAAGGTGTAAATTATCGATAGTCCATATCTCGGAAACTATAAGAGATAATGCAACTTGGCCACCGGCAATGTAATTAGCATGCCGAATATTACTTGGAATGTGAATTGGAACGAAATCGCCAATAGATAAGACCATTTTACAATTTCTGCCCAAGTTAGAAGCAGAGCCTAAGGTGTAAATTATCGATAGTCCATATCTCGGAAACTATAAGAGATAATGCAATTTGGCAACCGGCAATGTAATTAGCATGCCGAATATTACTTGGAAAGTGAATTGGAAAGAAATCGCCAATAGATAAGACCATTTTACAATTTGGGCCCAAGTTAGAAGCAGAGCCTAAGGTGTAAATTATATATAGTCCATATCTCGGAAACTATAAGAGATAATGCAATTTGGCAACCGGCAATGTAATTAGCATGCCGAATATTACTTGGAAAGTGAATTGGAACGAAATCGCCAATAGATAAGACCATTTTACAATTTGGGCCCAAGTTAGAAGCAGAGCCTAAGGTGTAAATTATCGATAGTCCATATCTCGGAAACTATAAGAGATAATGCATTTTGGCAACCGGCAATGTAATTAGCATGCCGAATATTACTTGGAATGTGAATTGGAACGAAATCGCCAATAGATAAGACCATTTTACAATTTGGGCCCAAGTTAGAAGCAGAGCCTAAGGTGTAAATTATCGATAGTCCATATCTCGGCAACTATAAGAGATAATGCAATTTGGCAACCGGCAATGTAATTAGCATGCCAAATATTACTTGGAATGTGAATTGGAACGAAATCGCCAATAGGTAAGACCATTTTACAATTTGGGCCCAAGTTAGAAGCAGAGCCTAAGGTGTAAATTATCGATAGTCCATATCTCGGAAACTATAAGAGATAATTCAACTTGGCAACCGGCAATGTAATTAGCATGCCGAATATTACTTGGAATGTGAATTGGAACGAAATCGCCAATCGGTAAGACCATTTTACAATTTGGGCCCAAGTTAGAAGCAGAGCCTAAGGTGTAAATTATCGATAGTCCATATCTCGGAAACTATAAGAGATAATTCAATTTGGCAACCTGCAATGTAATTAGCATGCGGGATATTACTTGGAATGTGAATTGGAACGAAATCGCCAATAGATAGGACCATTTTACAATTTGGGCCCAAGTTAGAAGCAGAGTCTAAGGTGTAAATTACCGATAGTCCATATCTCGGAAACTATAAGAGATAATGCAATTTGGCAACCGGCAATGTAATTAGCATGCCGAATATTACTTGGAATGTGAATTAGAACGAAATCGCCAATAGATAAGACGATTTTACAATTTGGGCCCAAGTTAGAAGCAGAGCCTAAGGTGTAAATTATCGATAGTCCATATCTCGGAAACTATAAGAGATAATGCAATTTGGCAACCGGCAATGTAATTAGCATGCCGAATATTACTTGGAATGTGAATTGGAATGAAATCGCCAATAGATAAGACCCTTTTACGATTTGGGCCCAAGTTAGAAGCAGAGCCTAAGGTGTAAATTATCGATAGTCCATATCTCGGAAACTATAAGAGATAATGCAATTTGGCAACCGGCAATGTAATTAGCATGCCGAATATTACTTGGAATGTGAATTGGAACGAAATCGGCAATAGATAAGACCATTTTACAATTTGGGCCCAAGTTAGAAGCAGAGTCTAAGGTGTAAATTATCGATAGTCCATATCTCGGAAACTATAAGAGATAATGCAATTTGGCAACCGGCAATGTAATTAGCATGCCGAATATTACTTGGAATGTGAATTGGAACGAAATCGCCAATAGATAAGACCATTTTACAATTTGGGCCCAAGTTAGAAGCAGAGCCTAAGATGTAAATAATCGATAGTCCATATCTCGGAAACTACAAGAGGTAATGCAATTTGGCAACCGGCAATGTAATTAGCATGCCGAATATTACTTGGAATGTGAATTGGAACGAAATCGCCAATAGATAAGACCATTTTACAATTTGGGCCCAAGTTAGAAGCAGAGCCTAAGGTGTAAATTATCGATAGTCCATATCTCGGAAACTATAAGAGATAATGCAATTTGGCAACCGGCAAAGTAATTAGCATGCCGAATATTACTTGGAATGTGAATTGGAACGAAATCGCCAATAGGTAAGACCATTTTACAATTTGGGCCCAAGTTAGAAGCAGAGCCTAAGGTGTAAATTATCGATAGTCCATATCTCGGAAACTATAAGAGATAATTCAATTTGGCAACCGGCAATGTAATTAGCATGCCGGATATTACTTGGAATGTGAATTGGAACGAATTCGCCAATAGATAAGACCATTTTGCAATTTGGGCGCAAGTTAGAAGCAGAGCCTAAGGTGTAAATTATCGATAGTCCATATCTCGGAAACTATAAGAGATAATGCAATTTGGCAACCGGCAATGTAATTAGCATGCCGAATATTACTTGGAATGTGAATTGGAACGAAATCGCCAATAGATAAGACGATTTTACAATTTGCGCCCAAGTTAGAAGCAGAGCCTAAGGTGTAAATTATCGATAGTCCATATCTCGGAAACTATAAGAGATAATGCAATTTGGCAACCGGCAATGTAATTAGCATGCCGAATATTACTTGGAATGTGAATTGGAACGAAATCGCCAATAGATAAGACCATTTTACAATTTGGGCCCAAGTTAGAAGCAGAGCCTTAAGGTGTAAATTATCGTTAGTCCATATCTCGGAAACTATAAGAGATAATGCAATTTGGCAACCGGCAATGTAATTAGCATGCCGAATATTACTTGGAATGTGAATTGGAATGAAATCGCCAATAGATAAGACCATTTTACAATTTGGGCCCAAGTTAGAAGCCGAGCCTAAGGTGTAAATTATCGATAGTCCATATCTCGGAAACTATAAGAGATAATGCAATTTGGCAACCGGCAATGTAATTAGCATGCCGAATATTACTTGGAATGTGAATTGGAACGAAATCGCCAATAGATAAGACCATTTTACAATTTGGGCCCAAGTTAGAAGCAGAGCCTAAGGTGTAAATTATCGATAGTCCATATCTCGGAAACTATAAGAGATAATGCAATTTGGCAACCGGCAATGTAATTAGCATGCCGAATATTACTTGGAATGTGAATTGGAACGAAATCGCCAATAGGTAAGACCATTTTACAATTTGGGCCCAAGTTAGAAGCAGAGCCTAAGGTGTAAATTATCGATAGTCCATATCTCGGAAACTATAAGAGATAATTCAATTTGGCAACCGGCAATGTAATTAGCATGCCGGATATTACTTGGAATGTGAATTGGAACGAAATCGCCAATAGATAAGACCATTTTACAATTTGGGCCCAAGTTAGAAGCAGAGCCTAAGGTGTAAATTACCGATAGTCCATATCTCGGAAACTATAAGAGATAATGCAATTTGGCAACCGGCAATGTAATTAGCATGCCGAATATTACTTGGAATGTGAATTGGAACGAAATCGCCAATAGATAAGACGATTTTACAATTTGGGCCCAAGTTAGAAGCAGAGCCTAAGGTGTAAATTATCGATAGTCCATATCTCGGAAACTATAAGAGATAATGCAATTTGGCAACCGGCAATGTAATTAGCATGCCGAATATTACTTGGAATGTGAATTGGAACGAAATCGCCAATAGATAAGACCATTTTACAATTTGGGCCCAAGTTAGAAGCAGAGCCTAAGGTGTAAATTATCGATAGTCCATATCTCGGAAACTATAAGAGATAATGCAATTTGGCAACCGGCAATGTAATTAGCATGCCGAATATTACTTGGAATGTGAATTGGAACGAAATCGCCAATAGATAAGACCATTTTACAATTTGGGCCCAAGTTAGAAGCAGAGCCTAAGGTGTAAATTATCGATAGTCCATATCTCGGAAACTATAAGAGATAATGCAATTTGGCAATCGGCAATGCAATTAGCATGCCGAATATTACTTGGAATGTGAATTGGAACGAAATCGCCAATAGATAAGACCATTTTACAATTTGGGCCCAAGTTAGAAGCAGAGCCTAAGGTGTAAATTATCGATAGTCCATATCTCGGAAACTATAAGAGATAATGCAATTTGGCAACCGGCAATGTAATTAGCATGCCGAATATTACTTGGAAAGTGAATTGGAACGAAATCGCCAATAGATAAGACCATTTTACAATTTGGGCCCAAGTTAGAAGCAGAGCCTAAGGTGTAAATTATCGATAGTCCATATCTCGGAAACTATAACAGATAATGCAATTTGGCAACCGGCAATGTAATTAGCATGCCGAATATTACTTGGAATGTGAATTGGAACGAAAACGCCAATAGATAAGGCCATTTTACAATTTGGGCCCAAGTTAGAAGCAGAGCCTAAGGTGTAAATTATTGATAGTCCATATCTCGGAAACTATAAGAGATAATGCAATTTCGCAACCGGCAATGTAATTAGCATGCCGAATATTACTTGGAGTGTGAATTGGAACGAAATCGCCAATAGATAAGACCATTTTACAATTTGGGCCCAAGTTAGAAGCAGAGCCTAAGGTGTAAATTATCGATAGTCCATATCTCGAAAACTATAAGAGATAATGCAATTTGGCAAACGGCAATGTAATTAGCATGCCGAATATTACTTGGAATGTGAATTGGAACGAAATCGCCAATAGATAAGACCATTTTACAATTTGGGCCCAAGTTAGAAGCAGAGCCTAAGGTGTAAATTATCGATAGTCCATATCTCGGAAACTATAAGAGATAATGCAATTTGGCAACTGGCAATGTAATTAGCATGCCGAATATTACTTGGAATGTGAATTGGAACGAAATCGCCAATAGGTAAGACCATTTTACAATTTGGGCCCAAGTTAGAAGCAGAGCCTTAGGTGTAAATTATCGATAGTCCATATCTCGGAAACTATAAGAGATAATTCAATTTGGCCACCGGCAATGTAATTAGCATGCCGAATATTACTTGGAATGTGAATTGGAACGAAATCGCCAATAGATAAGACCATTTTACAATTTGGGCCCAAGTTAGAAGCAGAGCCTAAGGTGTAAATTATCGATAGTCCATATCTCGGAAACTATAAGAGATAATGCAATTTGGCAACCGGCAATGTAATTAGCATGCCGAATATTACTTGGAATGTGAATTGAAACGAAATCGCCAATAGATAAGGCCATTTTACAATTTGGGCCCAAGTTAGAAGCAGAGCCTAAGGTGTAAATTATCGATGGTCCATATCTCGGAAACTATAAGAGATAATGCAATTTGGCAACCGGCAATGTAATTAGCATGCCGAATATTACTTGGAATGTGAATTGGAACGAAATCGCCAATAGATAAGACCATTTTACAATTTGGGCCCAAGTTAGAAGCAGAGCCTAAGGTGTAAATTATCGATAGTCCATATCTCGGAAACTAAAAGAGATAATGCAATTTGGCAACCGGCAATGTAATTAGCATGCCGAATATTACTTGGAATGTGAATTGGAACGAAATCGCCAATAGATAAGATCATTTTACAATTTGGGCCCAAGTTAGAAGCAGAGCCTAAGGTGTAAATTATCGATAGTCCATATCTCGGAAACTATAAGAGATAATACAATTTCGCAACCGGCAATGTAATTAGCATGCCGAATATCACTTGGAATGTGAATTGGGACGAAATCGCCAATAGATAAGACCATTTTACAATTTGGGCCCAAGTTAGAAGCAGAGCCTAAGGTGTAAATTATCGATAGTCCATATCTCGGAAACTATAAGAGATAATGCAATTTGGCAACCGGCAATGTAATTAGCATGCCGAATATTACTTGGAATGTGAATTGGAACGAAATCGCCAATAGATAAGACCATTTTACAATTTGGGCCCAAGTTAGAAGCAGAGCCTAAGGTGTAAATTATCGATAGTCCATATCTCGGAAACTATAAGAGATAATGCAATTTGGTATCCGGCAATGTAATTAGCATGCCGAATATTACTTGGAATGTGAATTGGAACGAAATCGCCAATAGATAAGACCATTTTACCGTTTGGGTCCAAGTTAGAAGCAGAGCCTAAGGTTAAAAATAATCGATAGTCCATATCTCGGAAACTATAAGAGATAATGCAATTTGGCAACCGGCAATGTAATTAGCATGCCGAATATTACTTGGAATGTGAATTGGAACGAAATCGCCAATAGATAAGACCATTTTACAATTTGGGCCCAAGTTAGAAGCAGAGCCTAAGGTGTAAATTATCGATAGTCCATATCTCGGAAACTATAAGAGATAATGCAACTTGGCCACCGGCAATGTAATTAGCATGCCGAATATTACTTGGAATGTGAATTGGAACGATATCGCCAATAGATAAGACCATTTTACAATTTCTGCCCAAGTTAGAAGCAGAGCCTAAGGTGTAAATTATCGATAGTCCATATCTCGGAAACTATAAGAGATAATGCAATTTGGCAACCGGCAATGTAATTAGCATGCCGAATATTACTTGGAAAGTGAATTGGAAAGAAATCGCCAATAGATAAGACCATTTTACAATTTGGGCCCAAGTTAGAAGCAGAGCCTAAGGTGTAAATTATCTATAGTCCATATCTCGGAAACTATAAGAGATAATGCAATTTGGCAACCGGCAATGTAATTAGCATGCCGAATATTACTTGGAAAGTGAATTGGAACGAAATCGCCAATAGATAAGACCATTTTACAATTTGGGCCCAAGTTAGAAGCAGAGCCTAAGGTGTAAATTATCGATAGTCCATATCTCGGAAACTATAAGAGATAATTCAATTTGGCAACCGGCAATGTAATTAGCATGCGGGATATTACTTGGAATGTGAATTGGAACGAAATCGCCAATAGGTAAGACCATTTTACAAT
The DNA here is from genome assembly GCF_030347505.1 of Rhynchophorus ferrugineus. Lineage (NCBI taxonomy): Eukaryota > Metazoa > Arthropoda > Insecta > Coleoptera > Curculionidae > Rhynchophorus > Rhynchophorus ferrugineus. The sequence continues at coordinate 158,601 of NW_027472873.1, forward strand.
TTGGGCCCAAGTTAGAAGCAGAGCCTAAGGTGTAAATTATTGATAGTCCATATCTCGGAAACTATAAGAGATAATGCAATTTCGCAACCGGCAATGTAATTAGCATGCCGAATATTACTTGGAGTGTGAATTGGAACGAAATCGCCAATAGATAAGAGCATTTTACAATTTGGGCCCAAGTTAGAAGCAGAGCCTAAGGTGTAAATTATCGATAGTCCATATCTCGGAAACTATAAGAGATAATTCAACTTGGCAACCGCCAATGTAATTAGCATGCCGAATATTACTTGGAATGTGAATTGGAACGAAATCGCCAATAGGTAAGACCATTTTACAATTTGGGCCCAAGTTAGAAGCAGAGCCTAAGGTGTAAATTATCGATAGTCCATATCTCGGAAACTATAAGAGATAATTCAATTTGGCAACCTGCAATGTAATTAGCATGCGGGATATTACTTGGAATGTGAATTGGAACGAAATCGCCAATAGATAGGACCATTTTACAATTTGGGCCCAAGTTAGAAGCGGAGTCTAAGGTGTAAATTACCGATAGTCCATATCTCGGAAACTATAAGAGATAATGCAATTTGGCAACCGGCAATGTAATTAGCATGCCGAATATTACTTGGAATGTGAATTAGAACGAAATCGCCAATAGATAAGACGATTTTACAATTTGGGCCCAAGTTAGAAGCAGAGCCTAAGGTGTAAATTATCGATAGTCCATATCTCGGAAACTATAAGAGATAATGCAATTTGGCAACCGGCAATGTAATTAGCATGCCGAATATTACTTGGAATGTGAATTGGAACGAAATCGCCAATAGATAAGACCATTTTACAATTTGGGCCCAAGTTAGAAACAGAGCCTAAGGTGTAAATTATCGATAGTCCATATCTCGGAAACTATAAGAGATAATGCAATTTGGCAACTGGCAATGTAATTAGCATGCCGAATATTACTTGGAATGTGAATTGGAACGAAATCGCCAATAGATAAGACCATTTTACAATTTGGGCCCAAGTTAGAAGCAGAGCCTAAGGTGTAAATTATCGATAGTCCATATCTCGGAAACTATAAGAGATAATGCAATTTGGCAACCGGCAATGTAATTAGCATGCCGAATATTACTTGGAATGTGAATTGGAACGAAATCGCCAATAGATAAGACCATTTTACAATTTGGGCCCAAGTTAGAAGCAGAGCCTAAGGTGTAAATTATTGATAGTCCATATCTCGGAAACTATAAGGGAATGCAATTTCGCAACCGGCAATGTAATTAGCATGCCGAATATTACTTGGAGTGTGAATTGGAACGAAATCGCCAATAGATAAGACCATTTAACAATTTGGGCCCAAGTTAGAAGCAGAGCCTAAGGTGTAAATTATCGATAGTCCATATCTCGGAAACTATAAGAGATAAAGCAATTCGGCAACCGGCAATGTAATTAGCATGCCGAATATTACTTGGAATGTGAATTGGAACGAAATCGCCAATAGATAAGACCATATTACAATTTGGGCCCAAGTTAGAAGCAGAGCCTAAGGTGTAAATTATCGATAGTCCATATCTCGGAAACTATAAGAGATAATGCAACTTGGCAACCGGCAATGTAATTAGCATGCCGAATACTACTTGGAATGTGAATTGGAACGAAATCGCCAATAGATAAGACCATTTTACAATTTGGGCCCAAGTTAGAAGCAGAGCCTAAGGTGTAAATTATCGATAGTCCATATCTCGGAAACTATAAGAGATAAAGCAATTTGGCAACCGGCAATGTAATTAGCATGCCGAATATTACTTGGAATGTGAATTGGAACGAAATCGCCAATAGATAAGACCATATTACAATTTGGGCCCAAGTTAGAAGCAGAGCCTAAGGTGTAAATTATCGATAGTCCATATCTCGGAAACTATAAGAGATAATGCAATTTGGCAACCGGCAATGTAATTAGCATGCCGAATATTACTTGGAATGTTAATTGGAACGAAATCGCCAATAGATAAGACCATTTTACAATTTGGGCCCAAGTTAGAAGCAGAGCCTAGGGTGTAAATTATCGATAGTCCATATCTCGGAAACTATAAGAGATAATGCAATTTGGCAACCGGCAATGTAATTAGCATGCCGAATATTACTTGGAATGTGAATTGGAACGAAATCGACAATAGGTAAGACCATTTTACAATTTGGGCCCAAGTTAGAAGCAGAGCCTAAGGTGTAAATTATCGATAGTCCATATCTCGGAAACTATAAGAGATAATTCAATTTGGCCACCGGCAATGTAATTAGCATGCCGAATATTACTTAGAATGTGAATTGGAACGAAATCGCCAATAGATAAGACCATTTTACAATTTGGGCCCAAGTTAGTAGCAGAGCCTAAGGTGTAAATTATCGATAGTCCATATCTCGGAAACTATAAGAGATAATGCAATTTGGCAACCGGCAATGTAATTAGCATGCCGAATATTACTTGGAGTGTGAATTGGAACGAAATCGCCAATAGATAAGGCCATTTTACAATTTGGGCCCAAGTTAGAAGCAGAGCCTAAGGTGTAAATTATCGATAGTCCATATCTCGGAAACTATAAGAGATAATGCAATTTGGCAACCGGCAATGTAATTAGCATGCCCAATATTACTTGGAATGTGAATTGGAACGAAATCGCCAATAGATAAGACCATTTTACAATTTGGGCCCAAGTTAGAAGCAGAGCCTAAGGTGTAAATTATCGATAGTCCATATCTCGGAAACTAAAAGAGATAATGCAATTTGGCAACCGGCAATGTAATTGGCATGCCGATTATTACTTGGAATGTGAATTGGAACGAAATCGCCAATAGATAAGACCATTTTACAATTTGGGCCCAAGTTAGAAGCAGAGCCTAAGGTGTAAATTATCGATAGTCCATATCTCGGAAACTATAAGAGATAATGCAATTTCGCAACCGGCAATGTAATTAGCATGCCGAATATTACTTGGAATGTGAATTGGGACGAAATCGCCAATAGATAAGACCATTTTACAATTTGGGCCCAAGTTAGAAGCAGAGCCTAAGGTGTAAATTATCAATAGTCCATATCTCGGAAACTATAAGAGATAATGCAATTTGGCAACCGGCAATGTAATTAGCATGCCGAATATTACTTGGAAAGTGAATTGGAACGAAATCGCCAATAGATAAGACCATTTTACAATTTGGGCCCAAGTTAGAAGCAGAGCCTAAGGTGTAAATTATCGATAGTCCATATCTCGGAAACTATAAGAGATAATTCAATTTGGCAACCGGCAATGTAATTAGCATGCGGGATATTACTTGGAATGTGAATTGGAACGAAATCGCCAATAGGTAAGACCATTTTACAATTTGGGCCCAAGTTAGAAGCAGAGCCTAAGGTGTAAATTATTGATAGTCCATATCTCGGAAACTATAAGAGATAATGCAATTTCGCAACCGGCAATGTAATTAGCATGCCGAATATTACTTGGAGTGTGAATTGGAACGAAATCGCCAATAGATAAGAGCATTTTACAATTTGGGCCCAAGTTAGAAGCAGAGCCTAAGGTGTAAATTATCGATAGTCCATATCTCGGAAACTATAAGAGATAATTCAACTTGGCAACCGCCAATGTAATTAGCATGCCGAATATTACTTGGAATGTGAATTGGAACGAAATCGCCAATAGGTAAGACCATTTTACAATTTGGGCCCAAGTTAGAAGCAGAGCCTAAGGTGTAAATTATCGATAGTCCATATCTCGGAAACTATAAGAGATAATTCAATTTGGCAACCTGCAATGTAATTAGCATGCGGGATATTACTTGGAATGTGAATTGGAACGAAATCGCCAATAGATAGGACCATTTTACAATTTGGGCCCAAGTTAGAAGCGGAGTCTAAGGTGTAAATTACCGATAGTCCATATCTCGGAAACTATAAGAGATAATGCAATTTGGCAACCGGCAATGTAATTAGCATGCCGAATATTACTTGGAATGTGAATTAGAACGAAATCGCCAATAGATAAGACGATTTTACAATTTGGGCCCAAGTTAGAAGCAGAGCCTAAGGTGTAAATTATCGATAGTCCATATCTCGGAAACTATAAGAGATAATGCAATTTGGCAACCGGCAATGTAATTAGCATGCCGAATATTACTTGGAATGTGAATTGGAACGAAATCGCCAATAGATAAGACCATTTTACAATTTGGGCCCAAGTTAGAAACAGAGCCTAAGGTGTAAATTATCGATAGTCCATATCTCGGAAACTATAAGAGATAATGCAATTTGGCAACTGGCAATGTAATTAGCATGCCGAATATTACTTGGAATGTGAATTGGAACGAAATCGCCAATAGATAAGACCATTTTACAATTTGGGCCCAAGTTAGAAGCAGAGCCTAAGGTGTAAATTATCGATAGTCCATATCTCGGAAACTATAAGAGATAATGCAATTTGGCAACCGGCAATGTAATTAGCATGCCGAATATTACTTGGAATGTGAATTGGAACGAAATCGCCAATAGATAAGACCATTTTACAATTTGGGCCCAAGTTAGAAGCAGAGCCTAAGGTGTAAATTATTGATAGTCCATATCTCGGAAACTATAAGAGAATGCAATTTCGCAACCGGCAATGTAATTAGCATGCCGAATATTACTTGGAGTGTGAATTGGAACGAAATCGCCAATAGATAAGACCATTTTACAATTTGGGCCCAAGTTAGAAGCAGAGCCTAAGGTGTAAATTATCGATAGTCCATATCTCGGAAACTATAAGAGATAAAGGTTCGTCAACCGGCAATGTAATTAGCATGCCGAATATTACTTGGAATGTGAATTGGAACGAAATCGCCAATAGATAAGACCATATTACAATTTGGGCCCAAGTTAGAAGCAGAGCCTAAGGTGTAAATTATCGATAGTCCATATCTCGGAAACTATAAGAGATAATGCAACTTGGCAACCGGCAATGTAATTAGCATGCCGAATACTACTTGGAATGTGAATTGGAACGAAATCGCCAATAGATAAGACCATTTTACAATTTGGGCCCAAGTTAGAAGCAGAGCCTAAGGTGTAAATTATCGATAGTCCATATCTCGGAAACTATAAGAGATAAAGCAATTTGGCAACCGGCAATGTAATTAGCATGCCGAATATTACTTGGAATGTGAATTGGAACGAAATCGCCAATAGATAAGACCATATTACAATTTGGGCCCAAGTTAGAAGCAGAGCCTAAGGTGTAAATTATCGATAGTCCATATCTCGGAAACTATAAGAGATAATGCAATTTGGCAACCGGCAATGTAATTAGCATGCCGAATATTACTTGGAATGTTAATTGGAACGAAATCGCCAATAGATAAGACCATTTTACAATTTGGGCCCAAGTTAGAAGCAGAGCCTAAGGTGTAAATTATCGATAGTCCATATCTCGGAAACTATAAGAGATAATGCAATTTGGCAACCGGCAATGTAATTAGCATGCCGAATATTACTTGGAATGTGAATTGGAACGAAATCGACAATAGGTAAGACCATTTTACAATTTGGGCCCAAGTTAGAAGCAGAGCCTAAGGTGTAAATTATCGATAGTCCATATCTCGGAAACTATAAGAGATAATTCAATTTGGCCACCGGCAATGTAATTAGCATGCCGAATATTACTTAGAATGTGAATTGGAACGAAATCGCCAATAGATAAGACCATTTTACAATTTGGGCCCAAGTTAGTAGCAGAGCCTAAGGTGTAAATTATCGATAGTCCATATCTCGGAAACTATAAGAGATAATGCAATTTGGCAACCGGCAATGTAATTAGCATGCCGAATATTACTTGGAGTGTGAATTGGAACGAAATCGCCAATAGATAAGGCCATTTTACAATTTGGGCCCAAGTTAGAAGCAGAGCCTAAGGTGTAAATTATCGATAGTCCATATCTCGGAAACTATAAGAGATAATGCAATTTGGCAACCGGCAATGTAATTAGCATGCCCAATATTACTTGGAATGTGAATTGGAACGAAATCGCCAATAGATAAGACCATTTTACAATTTGGGCCCAAGTTAGAAGCAGAGCCTAAGGTGTAAATTATCGATAGTCCATATCTCGGAAACTAAAAGAGATAATGCAATTTGGCAACCGGCAATGTAATTGGCATGCCGATTATTACTTGGAATGTGAATTGGAACGAAATCGCCAATAGATAAGACCATTTTACAATTTGGGCCCAAGTTAGAAGCAGAGCCTAAGGTGTAAATTATCGATAGTCCATATCTCGGAAACTATAAGAGATAATGCAATTTCGCAACCGGCAATGTAATTAGCATGCCGAATATTACTTGGAATGTGAATTGGGACGAAATCGCCAATAGATAAGACCATTTTACAATTTGGGCCCAAGTTAGAAGCAGAGCCTAAGGTGTAAATTATCAATAGTCCATATCTCGGAAACTATAAGAGATAATGCAATTTGGCAACCGGCAATGTAATTAGCATGCCGAATATTACTTGGAATGTGAATTGGAACGAAATCGCCAATAGATAAGACCATTTTACAATTTGGGCCCAAGTTGGAAGCAGAGCCTAAGGTGTAAATTATCGATAGTCCATATCTCGGAAACTATGAGAGATAATGCAATTTGGCAACCGGCAATGTAATTAGCATGCCGAATACTACTTGGAATGTGAATTGGAACGAAATCGCCAATAGATAAGACCATTTTACAATTTGGGCCCAAGTTAGAAGCAGAGCCTAAGGTGTAAATTATCTATAGTCCATATCTCGGAAACTATAAGAGATAATTCAATTTGGCAACCGGCAATGTAATTAGCATGCCGAATATTACTTGGAATGTGAATTGGAACGAAATCGCCAATAGATAAGACCATTTTACAATTTGGGCCCAAGTTAGAAGCAGAGCCTAAGGTGTAAATTATCGATAGTCCATATCTCGGAAACTAAAAGAGATAATGCAATTTGGCAACCGGCAATGTAATTAGCATGCCGAATATTACTTGGAATGTGAATTGGAACGAAATCGCCAATAGATAAGATCATTTTACAATTTGGGCCCAAGTTAGAAGCAGAGCCTAAGGTGTAAATTATCGATAGTCCATATCTCGGAAACTATAAGAGATAATACAATTTCGCAACCGGCAATGTAATTAGCATGCCGAATATCACTTGGAATGTGAATTGGGACGAAATCGCCAATAGATAAGACCATTTTACAATTTGGGCCCAAGTTAGAAGCAGAGCCTAAGGTGTAAATTATCGATAGTCCATATCTCGGAAACTATAAGAGATAATGCAATTTGGCAACCGGCAATGTAATTAGCATGCCGAATATTACTTGGAATGTGAATTGGAACGAAATCGCCAATAGATAAGACCATTTTACAATTTGGGCCCAAGTTAGAAGCAGAGCCTAAGGTGTAAATTATCGATAGTCCATATCTCGGAAACTATAAGAGATAATGCAATTTGGTAACCGGCAATGTAATTAGCATGCCGAATATTACTTGGAATGTGAATTGGAACGAAATCGCCAATAGATAAGACCATTTTACCGTTTGGGTCCAAGTTAGAAGCAGAGCCTAAGGTTAAAAATAATCGATAGTCCATATCTCGGAAACTATAAGAGATAATGCAATTTGGCAACCGGCAATGTAATTAGCATGCCGAATATTACTTGGAATGTGAATTGGAACGAAATCGCCAATAGATAAGACCATTTTACAATTTGGGCCCAAGTTAGAAGCAGAGCCTAAGGTGTAAATTATCGATAGTCCATATCTCGGAAACTATAAGAGATAATGCAACTTGGCCACCGGCAATGTAATTAGCATGCCGAATATTACTTGGAATGTGAATTGGAACGATATCGCCAATAGATAAGGCCATTTTACAATTTCTGCCCAAGTTAGAAGCAGAGCCTAAGGTGTAAATTATCGATAGTCCATATCTCGGAAACTATAAGAGATAATGCAATTTGGCAACCGGCAATGTAATTAGCATGCCGAATATTACTTGGAAAGTGAATTGGAAAGAAATCGCCAATAGATAAGACCATTTTACAATTTGGGCCCAAGTTAGAAGCAGAGCCTAAGGTGTAAATTATCTATAGTCCATATCTCGGAAACTATAAGAGATAATGCAATTTGGCAACCGGCAATGTAATTAGCATGCCGAATATTACTTGGAAAGTGAATTGGAACGAAATCGCCAATAGATAAGACCATTTTACAATTTGGGCCCAAGTTAGAAGCAGAGCCTAAGGTGTAAATTATCGATAGTCCATATCTCGGAAACTATAAGAGATAATTCAATTTGGCAACCGGCAATGTAATTAGCATGCGGGATATTACTTGGAATGTGAATTGGAACGAAATCGCCAATAGGTAAGACCATTTTACAATTTGGGCCCAAGTTAGAAGCAGAGCCTAAGGTGTAAATTATTGATAGTCCATATCACGGAAACTATAAGAGATAATGCAATTTCGCAACCGGCAATGTAATTAGCATGCCGAATATTACTTGGAGTGTGAATTGGAACGAAATCGCCAATAGATAAGAGCATTTTACAATTTGGGCCCAAGTTAGAAGCAGAGCCTAAGGTGTAAATTATCGATAGTCCATATCTCGGAAACTATAAGAGATAATTCAACTTGGCAACCGCCAATGTAATTAGCATGCCGAATATTACTTGGAATGTGAATTGGAACGAAATCGCCAATAGGTAAGACCATTTTACAATTTGGGCCCAAGTTAGAAGCAGAGCCTAAGGTGTAAATTATCGATAGTCCATATCTCGGAAACTATAAGAGATAATTCAATTTGGCAACCTGCAATGTAATTAGCATGCGGGATATTACTTGGAATGTGAATTGGAACGAAATCGCCAATAGATAGGACCATTTTACAATTTGGGCCCAAGTTAGAAGCGGAGTCTAAGGTGTAAATTACCGATAGTCCATATCTCGGAAACTATAAGAGATAATGCAATTTGGCAACCGGCAATGTACTTAGCATGCCGAATATTACTTGGAATGTGAATTAGAACGAAATCGCCAATAGATAAGACGATTTTACAATTTGGGCCCAAGTTAGAAGCAGAGCCTAAGGTGTAAATTATCGATAGTCCATATCTCGGAAACTATAAGAGATAATGCAATTTGGCAACCGGCAATGTAATTAGCATGCCGAATATTACTTGGAATGTGAATTGGAACGAAATCGCCAATAGATAAGACCATTTTACAATTTGGGCCCAAGTTAGAAACAGAGCCTAAGGTGTAAATTATCGATAGTCCATATCTCGGAAACTATAAGAGATAATGCAATTTGGCAACTGGCAATGTAATTAGCATGCCGAATATTACTTGGAATGTGAATTGGAACGAAATCGCCAATAGATAAGACCATTTTACAATTTGGGCCCAAGTTAGAAGCAGAGCCTAAGGTGTAAATTATCGATAGTCCATATCTCGGAAACTATAAGAGATAATGCAATTTGGCAACCGGCAATGTAGTTAGCATGCCGAATATTACTTGGAATGTGAATTGGAACGAAATCGCCAATAGATAAGACCATTTTACAATTTGGGCCCAAGTTAGAAGCAGAGCCTAAGGTGTAAATTATTGATAGTCCATATCTCGGAAACTATAAGAGAATGCAATTTCGCAACCGGCAATGTAATTAGCATGCCGAATATTACTTGGAGTGTGAATTGGAACGAAATCGCCAATAGATAAGACCATTTTACAATTTGGGCCCAAGTTAGAAGCAGAGCCTAAGGTGTAAATTATCGATAGTCCATATCTCGGAAACTATAAGAGATAAAGGTTCGTCAACCGGCAATGTAATTAGCATGCCGAATATTACTTGGAATGTGAATTGGAACGAAATCGCCAATAGATAAGACCATATTACAATTTGGGCCCAAGTTAGAAGCAGAGCCTAAGGTGTAAATTATCGATAGTCCATATCTCGGAAACTATAAGAGCTAATGCAACTTGGCAACCGGCAATGTAATTAGCATGCCGAATACTACTTGGAATGTGAATTGGAACGAAATCGCCAATAGATAAGACCATTTTACAATTTGGGCCCAAGTTAGAAGCAGAGCCTAAGGTGTAAATTATCGATAGTCCATATCTCGGAAACTATAAGAGATAAAGCAATTTGGCAACCGGCAATGTAATTAGCATGCCGAATATTACTTGGAATGTGAATTGGAACGAAATCGCCAATAGATAAGACCATATTACAATTTGGGCCCAAGTTAGAAGCAGAGCCTAAGGTGTAAATTATCGATAGTCCATATCTCGGAAACTATAAGAGATAATGCAATTTGGCAACCGGCAATGTAATTAGCATGCCGAATATTACTTGGAATGTTAATTGGAACGAAATCGCCAATAGATAAGACCATTTTACAATTTGGGCCCAAGTTAGAAGCAGAGCCTAAGGTGTAAATTATCGATAGTCCATATCTCGGAAACTATAAGAGATAATGCAATTTGGCAACCGGCAATGTAATTAGCATGCCCAATATTACTTGGAATGTGAATTGGAACGAAATCGCCAATAGATAAGACCATTTTACAATTTGGGCCCAAGTTAGAAGCAGAGCCTAAGGTGTAAATTATCGATAGTCCATATCTCGGAAACTAAAAGAGATAATGCAATTTGGCAACCGGCAATGTAATTGGCATGCCGATTATTACTTGGAATGTGAATTGGAACGAAATCGCCAATAGATAAGACCATTTTACAATTTGGGCCCAAGTTAGAAGCAGAGCCTAAGGTGTAAATTATCGATAGTCCATATCTCGGAAACTATAAGAGATAATGCAATTTCGCAACCGGCAATGTAATTAGCATGCCGAATATTACTTGGAATGTGAATTGGGACGAAATCGCCAATAGATAAGACCATTTTACAATTTGGGCCCAAGTTAGAAGCAGAGCCTAAGGTGTAAATTATCAATAGTCCATATCTCGGAAACTATAAGAGATAATGCAATTTGGCAACCGGCAATGTAATTAGCATGCCGAATATTACTTGGAATGTGAATTGGAACGAAATCGCCAATAGATAAGACCATTTTACAATTTGGGCCCAAGTTGGAAGCAGAGCCTAAGGTGTAAATTATCGATAGTCCATATCTCGGAAACTATAAGAGATAATGCAATTTGGCAACCGGCAATGTAATTAGCATGCCGAATACTACTTGGAATGTGAATTGGAACGAAATCGCCAATAGATAAGACCATTTTACAATTTGGGCCCAAGTTAGAAGCAGAGCCTAAGGTGTAAATTATCTATAGTCCATATCTCGGAAACTATAAGAGATAATTCAATTTGGCAACCGGCAATGTAATTAGCATGCCGAATATTACTTGGAATGTGAATTGGAACGAAATCGCCAATAGATAAGACCATTTTACAATTTGGGCCCAAGTTAGAAGCAGAGCCTAAGCTGTAAATTATCGATAGTCCATATCTTGGAAACTATAAGAGATAATGCAATTTGGCAACCGGCAATGTAATTAGCATGCCGAATATTACTTGGAATGTGAATTGGAACGAAATCGCCAATAGATAAGACGATTTTACAATTTGGGCCCAAGTTAGAAGCAGAGCCTAAGGTGTAAATTATCGATAGTCCATATCTCGGAAACTATAAGAGATAATGCAATTTGGCAACCGGCAATGTAATTAGCATGCCGAATATTACTTGGAATGTGAATTGGAATGAAATCGCCAATAGATAAGACCATTTTACAATTTTTGCCCAAGTTAGAAGCAGAGCCTAAGGTGTAAATTATCGATAGTCCATATCTCGGAAACTATAAGAGATAATGCAATTTGGCAACCGGCAATGTAATTAGCATGCCGAATATTACTTGGAATGTGAATTGGAACGAAATCGCCAATAGATAAGACCATTTTACAATTTGGGCCCAAGTTAGAAGCAGAGCCTAAGGTGTAAATTATCGATAGTCCATATCTCGGAAACTATAAGAGATAATGCAATTTGGCAACCGGCAATGTAATTAGCATGCCGGATATTACTTGGAATGTGAATTGGAACGAAATCGCCAATAGGTAAGACCATTTTACAATTTGGGCCCAAGTTAGAAGCAGAGCCTAAGGTGTAAATTATCGATAGTCCATATCTCGGAAACTATAAGAGATAATTCAATTTGGCAACCGGCAATGTAATTAGCATGCCGGATATTACTTGGAATGTGAATTGGAACGAAATCGCCAATAGATAAAACCATTTTACAATTTGGGCCCAAGTTAGAAGCAGAGCCTAAGGTGTAAATTATCGATAGTCCATATCTCGGAAACTATAAGAGATAATGCAATTTGGCAACCGGCAATGTAATTAGCATGCCGAATATTACTTGGAATGTGAATTGGAATGAAATCGCCAATAGATAAGACGATTTTACAATTTGGGCCCAAGTTAGAAGCAGAGCCTAAGGTGTAAATTATCGATAGTCCATATCTCGGAAACTATAAGAGATAATGCAATTTGGCAACGGGCAATGTAATTAGCATGCCGAATATTACTTGGAATGTGAATTGGAACGAAATCGCCAATAGATAAGACCATTTTACAATTTGGGCCCAAGTTAGAAGCAGAGCCTAAGGTGTAAATTGTCGTTAGTCCATATCTCGAAAACTATAAGAGATAATGCAATTTGGCAACCGGCAATGTAATTAGCATGCCGAATATTACTTGGAATGTGAATTGGAATGAAATCGCCAATAGATAAGACCATTTTACAATTTGGGCCCAAGTTAGAAGCAGAGCCTAAGGTGTAAATTATCGATAGTCCATATCTCGGAAACTATAAGAGGTAATGCAATTTGGCAACCGGCAATGTAATTAGCATGCCGAATATTACTTGGAATGTGAATTGGAACGAAATCGGCAATAGATAAGACCATTTTACAATTTGGGCCCAAGTTAGAAGCAGAGCCTAAGGTGTAAATTATCGATAGTCCATATCTCGGAAACTAAAAGAGATAATGCAATTTGGCAACCGGCAATGTAATTAGCATGCCGAATATTACTTGGAATGTGAATTGGAACGAAATCGCCAATAGATAAGACCATTTTACAATTTGGGCCCAAGTTAGAAGCAGAGCCTAAGGTGTAAATTATCGATAGTCCATATCTCGGAAACTATAAGAGATAATACAATTTCGCAACCGGCAATGTAATTAGCGTGCCGAATATTACTTGGAATGTGAATTGGGACGAAATCGCCAATAGATAAGACCATTTTACAATTTGGGCCCAAGTTAGAAGCAGAGCCTAAGGTGTAAATTATCGATAGTCCATATCTCGGAAACTATAAGAGATAATGCAATTTGGCAACCGGCAATGTAATTAACATGCCGAATATTACTTGTAATGTGAATTGGAACGAAATCGCCAATAGATAAGACCATTTTACAATTTGGGCCCAAGTTAGAAGCAGAGCCTAAGGTGTAAATTATCGATAGTCCATATCTCGGAAACTATAAGAGATAATGCAATTTGGTAACCGGCAATGTAATTAGCATGCCGAATATTACTTGGAATGTGAATTGGAACGAAATCGCCAATAGATAAGACCATTTTACAGTTTGGGTCCAAGTTAGAAGCAGAGCCTAAGGTTAAAAATAATCGATAGTCCATATCTCGGAAACTATAAGAGATAATGCAATTTGGCAACCGGCAATGTAATTAGCATGCCGAATATTACTTGGAATGTGAATTGGAACGAAATCGCCAATAGATAAGACCATTTTACAATTTGGGCCCAAGTTAGAAGCAGAGCCTAAGGTGTAAATTATCGATAGTCCATATCTCGGAAACTATAAGAGATAATGCAACTTGGATACCGGCAATGTAATTAGCATGCCGAATATTACTTGGAATGTGAATTGGAACGAAATCGCCAATAGATAAGACCATTTTACAATTTGGGCCCAAGTTAGAAGCAGAGCCTAAGGTGTAAATTATCGATAGTCCATATCTCGGAAACTATAAGAGATAATGCAATTTGGCAACCGGCAATGTAATTAGCATGCCGAATATTACTTGGAAAGTGAATTGGAAAGAAATCGCCAATAGATAAGACCATTTTACAATTTGGGCCCAAGTTAGAAGCTGAGCCTAAGGTGTAAATTATCTATAGTCCATATCTCGGAAACTATAAGAGATAATGCAATTTGGCAACCGGCAATGTAATTAGCATGCCGAATATTACTTGGAAAGTGAATTGGAACGAAATCGCCAATAGATAAGACCATTTTACAATTTGGGCCCAAGTTAGAAGCAGAGCCTAAGGTGTAAATTATCGATAGTCCATATCTCGGAAACTATAAGAGATAATGCAATTTGGCAACCGGCAATGTAATTAGCATGCCGAATATTACTTGGAATGTGAATTGGAACGAAATCGCCAATAGGTAAGACCATTTTACAATTTGGGCCCAAGTTAGAAGCAGAGCCTAAGGAGTAAATTATCGATAGTCCATATCTCGGAAACTATAAGAGATAATTCAATTTGGCAACCGGCAATGTAATTAGCATGCCGGATATTACTTGGAATATGAAATGGAACGAAATCGCCAATAGATAAGACCATTTTACAATTTGGGCCCAAGTTAGACGCAGAGCCTAAGGTTAAAAATAATCGATAGTCCATATCTCGGAAACTATAAGAGATAATGCAATTTGGCAACGGGCAATGTAATTAGCATGCCGAATATTACTTGGAATGTGAATTGGAACGAAATCGCCAATAGATAAGACCATTTTACAATTTGGGCCCAAGTTAGAAGCAGAGAATAAGGTGTAAATTATCGTTAGTCCATATCTCGGAAACTATAAGAGATAATGCAATTTGGCAACCGGCAATGTAATTAGCATGCCGAATATTACTTGGAATGTGAATTGGAATGAAATCGCCAATAGATAAGACCATTTTACAATTTGGGCCCAAGTTAGAAGCAGAGCCTAAGGTGTAAATTATCGATAGTCCATATCTCGGAAACTATAAGAGATAATGCAATTTGGCAACCGGCAATGTAATTAGCATGCCGAATATTACTTGGAATGTGAATTGGAACGAAATCGGCAATAGATAAGACCATTTTACAATTTGGGCCCAAGTTAGAAGCAGAGCCTAAGGTGTAAATTATCGATAGTCCATATCTCGGAAACTATAAGAGATAATGCAATTTGGCAACCGGCAATGTAATTAGCATGCCGAATATTACTTGGAATGTGAATTGGAACGAAATCGCCAATAGATAAGACCATTTTACAATTTGGGCCCAAGTTAGAAGCAGAGCCTAAGATGTAAATTATCGATAGTCCATATCTCGGAAACTATAAGAGATAATTCAATTTGGCCACCGGCAATGTAATTAGCATGCCGAATATTACTTGGAATGTGAATTGGAACGAAATCGCCAATAGATAAGGCCATTTTACAATTTGGGCCCAAGTTAGAAGCAGAGCCTAAGGTGTAAATTATCGATAGTCCATATCTCGGAAACTATAAGAGATAATGCAATTTGGCAACCGGCAATGTAATTAGCATGCCGAATATTACTTGGAATGTGAATTGGAACGAAATCGCTAATAGATAAGACCATTTTACAATTTGGGCCCAAGTTAGAAGCAGAGCCTAAGGTGTAAATTATCGATAGTCCATATCTCGGAAACTAAAAGAGATAATGCAATTTGGCAACCGGCAATGTAATTAGCATGCCGAATATTACTTGGAATGTGAATTGGAACGAAATCGCCAATAGATAAGACCATTTTACAATTTGGGCCCAAGTTAGAAGCAGAGCCTAAGGTGTAAATTATCGATAGTCCATATCTCGGAAACTATAAGAGATAATACAATTTCGCAACCGTCAATGTAATTAGCATGCCGAATATTACTTGGAATGTGAATTGGGACGAAATCGCCAATAGATAAGACCATTTTACAATTTGGGCCCAAGTTAGAAGCAGAGAATAAGGTGTAAATTATCGATAGTCCATATCTCGGAAACTATAAGAGATAATGCAATTTGGCAACCGGCAATGTAATTAGCATGCCGAATATTACTTGGAATGTGAATTGGAACGAAATCGCCAATAGATAAGACCATTTTACAATTTGGGCCCAAGTTAGAGGCAGAGCCTAAGGTGTAAATTATCAATAGTCCATATCTCGGAAACTATAAGAGATAATGCAACTTGGCAACCGGCAATGTAATTAGCATGCCGAATATTACTTGGAATGTGAATTGGAACGAAATCGCCAATAGATAAGACCATTTTACAATTTGGGCCCAAGTTGGAAGCAGAGCCTAAGGTGTAAATTATCGATAGTCCATATCTCGGAAACTATAAGAGATAATGCAATTTGGCAACCGGCAATGTAATTAGCATGCCGAATATTACTTGGAATGTGAATTAGAACGAAATCGCCAATAGATAAGACCATTTTACAGTTTGGGTCCAAGTTAGAAGCAGAGCCTAAGGTTAAAAATAATCGATAGTCCATATCTCGGAAACTATAAGAGATAATGCAATTTGGCAACCGGCAATGTAATTAGCATGCCGAATATTACTTGGAATGTGAATTGGAACGAAATCGCCAATAGATAAGACCATTTTACAATTTGGGCCCAAGTTAGAAGCAGAGCCTAAGGTGTAAATTATCAATAGTCCATATCTCGGAAACTATAAGAGATAATGCAACTTGGCAACCGGCAATGTAATTAGCATGCCGAATATTACTTGGAATGTGAATTGGAACGAAATCGCCAATAGATAAGACCATTTTACAATTTGGGCCCAAGTTGGAAGCAGAGCCTAAGGTGTAAATTATCGATAGTCCATATCTCGGAAACTATAAGAGATAATGCAATTTGGCAACCGGCAATGTAATTAGCATGCCGAATACTACTTGGAATGCGAATTGGAACGAAATCGCCAATAGATAAGACCATTTTACAATTTGGGCCTAAGTTAGAAGCAGAGCCTAAGGTGTAAATTATCTATAGTCCATATCTCGGAAACTATAAGAGATAATTCAATTTGGCAAACGGCAATGTAATTAGCATGCCGAATATTACTTGGAATGTGAATTGGAACGAAATCGCCAATAGATAAGACCATTTTACAATTTGGGCCCAAGTTAGAAGCAGAGCCTAAGATGTAAATTATCGATAGTCCATATCTCGGAAACTATAAGAGATAATGCAATTTTGCAACCGGCAATGTAATTAGCATGCCGAATATTACTTGGAATGTGAATTCGAACGAAATCGCCAATAGATAAGACGATTTTACAATTTGGGCCCAAGTTAGAAGCAGAGCCTAAGGTGTAAATTATCGATAGTCCATATCTCGGAAACTATAAGAGATAATGCAATTTGGCAACCGGCAATGTAATTAGCATGCCGAATATTACTTGGAATGTGAATTGGAATGAAATCGCCAATAGATAAGACCATTTTACAATTTGGGCCCAAGTTAGAAGCAGAGCCTAAGGTGTAAATTATCGATAGTCCATATCTCGGAAACTATAAGAGATAATGCAATTTGGCAACCGGCAATGTAATTAGCATGCCGAATATTACTTGGAATGTGAATTGGAACGAAATCGCCAATAGATAAGACCATTTTACAATTTGGGCCCAAGTTAGAAGCAGAGCCTAAGGTGTAAATTATCGATAGTCCATATCTCGGAAACTATAAGAGATAATGCAATTTGGCAACCGGCAATGTAATTAGCATGCCGGATATTACTTGGAATGTGAATTGGAACGAAATCGCCAATAGGTAAGACCATTTTACAATTTGGGCCCAAGTTAGAAGCAGAGCCTAAGGTGTAAATTATCGATAGTCCATATCTCGGAAACTATAAGAGATAATTCAATTTGGCAACCGGCAATGTAATTAGCATGCCGGATATTACTTGGAATGTGAATTGGAACGAAATCGCCAATAGGTAAGACCATTTTACAATTTGGGCCCAAGTTAGAAGCAGAGCCTAAGGTGTAAATTATCGATAGTCCATATCTCGGAAACTATAAGAGATAATTCAATTTGGCAACCGGCAATGTAATTAGCATGCCGGATATTACTTGGAATGTGAATTGGAACGAAATCGCCAATAGATAAGACCATTTTACAATTTGGGCCCAAGTTAGAAGCAGAGCCTAAGGTGTAAATTATCGATAGTCCATATCTCGGAAACTATAAGAGATCATGCAATTTGGCAACCGGCAATGTAATTAGCATGCCGAATATTACTTGGAATGTGAATTGGAATGAAATCGCCAATAGATAAGACGATTTTACAATTTGGGCCCAAGTTAGAAGCAGAGCCTAAGGTGTAAATTATCGATAGTCCATATCTCGGAAACTATAAGAGATAATGCAATTTGGCAACGGGCAATGTAATTAGCATGCCGAATATTACTTGGAATGTGAATTGGAACGAAATCGCCAATAGATAAGACCATTTTACAATTTGGGCCCAAGTTAGAAGCAGAGCCTAAGGTGTAAATTATCGATAGTCCATATCTCGGAAACTAAAAGAGATAATGCAATTTGGCAACCGGCAATGTAATTAGCATGCCGAATATTACTTGGAATGTGAATTGGAACGAAATCGCCAATAGATAAGACCATTTTACAATTTGGGCCCAAGTTAGAAGCAGAGCCTAAGGTGTAAATTATCGATAGTCCATATCTCGGAAACTATAAGAGATAATACAATTTCGCAACCGGCAATGTAATTAGCATGCCGAATATTACTTGGAATGTGAATTGGGACGAAATCGCCAATAGATAAGACCATTTTACAATTTGGGCCCAAGTTAGAAGCAGAGCCTAAGGTGTAAATTATCGATAGTCCATATCTCGGAAACTATAAGAGGTAATGCAATTTGGCAACCGGCAATGTAATTAGCATGCCGAATATTACTTGGAATGTGAATTGGAACGAAATCGCCAATAGATAAGACCATTTTACAATTTGGGCCCAAGTTAGAAGCAGAGCCTAAGGTGTAAATTATCGATAGTCCATATCTCGGAAACTATAAGAGATAATGCAATTTGGTAACCGGCAATGTAATTAGCATGCCGAATATTACTTGGAATGTGAATTGGAACGAAATCGCCAATAGATAAGACCATTTTACAGTTTGGGTCCAAGTTAGAAGCAGAGCCTAAGGTTAAAAATAATCGATAGTCCATATCTCGGAAACTATAAGAGATAATGCAATTTGGCAACCGGCAATGTAATTAGCATGCCGAATATTACTTGGAATGTGAATTGGAACGAAATCGCCAATAGATAAGACCATTTTACAATTTGGGCCCAAGTTAGAAGCAGAGCCTAAGGTGTAAATTATCGATAGTCCATATCTCGGAAACTATAAGAGATAATGCAACTTGGATACCGGCAATGTAATTAGCATGCCGAATATTACTTGGAATGTGAATTGGAACGAAATCGCCAATAGATAAGACCATTTTACAATTTGGGCCCAAGTTAGAAGCAGAGCCTAAGGTGTAAATTATCGATAGTCCATATCTCGGAAACTATAAGAGATAATGCAATTTGGCAACCGGCAATGTAATTAGCATGCCGAATATTACTTGGAAAGTGAATTGGAAAGAAATCGCCAATAGATAAGACCATTTAACAATTTGGGCCCAAGTTAGAAGCAGAGCTTAAGGTGTAAATTATCTATAGTCCATATCTCGGAAACTATAAGAGATAATGCAATTTGGCAACCGGCAATGTAATTAGCATGCCGAATATTACTTGGAAAGTGAATTGGAACGAAATCGCCAATAGATAAGACCATTTTACAATTTGGGCCCAAGTTAGAAGCAGAGCCTAAGGTGTAAATTATCGATAGTCCATATCTCGGAAACTATAAGAGATAATGCAATTTGGCAACCGGCAATGTAGTTAGCATGCCGAATATTACTTGGAATGTGAATTGGAACGAAATCGCCAATAGATAAGACCATTTTACAGTTTGGGTCCAAGTTAGAAGCAGAGCCTAAGGTTAAAAATAATCGATAGTCCATATCTCGGAAACTATAAGAGATAATGCAATTTGGCAACCGGCAATGTAATTAGCATGCCGAATATTACTTGGAATGTGAATTGGAACGAAATCGCCAATAGATAAGACCATTTTACAATTTGGGCCCAAGTTAGAAGCAGAGCCTAAGGTGTAAATTATCGATAGTCCATATCTCGGAAACTATAAGAGATAATGCAACTTGGATACCGGCAATGTAATTAGCATGCCGAATATTACTTGGAATGTGAATTGGAACGAAATCGCCAATAGATAAGACCATTTTACAATTTGGGCCCAAGTTAGAAGCAGAGCCTAAGGTGTAAATTATCGATAGTCCATATCTCGGAAACTATAAGAGATAATGCAATTTGGCAACCGGCAATGTAATTAGCATGTCGAATATTACTTGGAAAGTGAATTGGAAAGAAATCGCCAATAGATAAGACAATTTTACAATTTGGGCCCAAGTTAGAAGCAGAGCCTAAGGTGTAAATTATCTATAGTCCGTATCTCGGAAACTATAAGGGATAATGCAATTTGGCAACCGGCAATGTAATTAGCATGCCGAATATTACTTGGAAAGTGAATTGGAACGAAATCGCCAATAGATAAGACCATTTTACAATTTGGGCCCAAGTTAGAAGCAGAGCCTAAGGTGTAAATTATCGATAGTCCATATCTCGGAAACTATAAGAGATAATGCAATTTGGCAACCGGCAATGTAATTAGCATGCCGAATATTACTTGGAATGTGAATTGGAACGAAATCGCCAATAGGTAAGACCATTTTACAATTTGGGCCCAAGTTAGAAGCAGAGCCTAAGGTGTAAATTATCGATAGTCCATATCTCGGAAACTATAAGAGATAATTCAATTTGGCAACTGGCAATGTAATTAGCATGCCGGATATTACTTGGAATGTGAATTGGAACGAAATCGCCAATAGATAAGACCATTTTACAATTTGGGCCCAAGTTAGACGCAGAGCCTAAGGTTAAAAATAATCGATAGTCCATATCTCGGAAACTATAAGAGATAATGCAATTTGGCAACGGGCAATGTAATTAGCATGCCGAATATTACTTGGAATGTGAATTGGAACGAAATCGCCAATAGATAAGACCATTTTACAATTTGGGCCCAAGTTAGAAGCAGAGCCTAAGGTGTAAATTATCGTTAGTCCATATCTCGGAAACTATAAGAGATAATGCAATTTGGCAACCGGCAATGTAATTAGCATGCCGAATATTACTTGGAATGTGAATTGGAATGAAATCGCCAATAGATAAGACCATTTTACAATTTGGGCCCAAGTTAGAAGCAGAGCCTAAGGTGTAAATTATCGATAGTCCATATCTCGGAAACTATAAGAGATAATGCAATTTGGCAACCGGCAATGTAATTAGCATGCCGAATATTACTTGGAATGTGAATTGGAACGAAATCGCCAATAGGTAAGACCATTTTACAATTTGGGCCCAAGTTAGAAGCAGAGCCTAAGGTGTAAATTATCGATAGTCCATATCTCGGAAACTATAAGAGATAATTCAATTTGGCAACCGGCAATGTAATTAGCATGCCGGATATTACTTGGAATGTGAATTGGAACGAAATCGCCAATAGATAAGACCATTTTACAATTTGGGCCCAAGTTAGACGCAGAGCCTAAGGTTAAAAATAATCGATAGTCCATATCTCGGAAACTATAAGAGATAATGCAATTTGGCAACGGGCAATGTAATTAGCATGCCGAATATTACTTGGAATGTGAATTGGAACGAAATCGCCAATAGATAAGACCATTTTACAATTTGGGCCCAAGTTAGAAGCAGAGCCTAAGGTGTAAATTATCGTTAGTCCATATCTCGGAAACTATAAGAGATAATGCAATTTGGCAACCGGCAATGTAATTAGCATGCCGAATATTACTTGGAATGTGAATTGGAATGAAATCGCCAATAGTTAAGACCATTTTACAATTTGGGCCCAAGTTAGAAGCAGAGCCTAAGGTGTAAATTATCGATAGTCCATATCTCGGAAACTATAAGAGATAATGCAATTTGGCAACCGGCAATGTAATTAGCATGCCGAATATTACTTGGAATGTGAATTGGAACGAAATCGCCAATAGATAAGACCATTTTACAATTTGGGCCCAAGTTAGAAGCAGAGCCTAAGATGTAAATTATCGATAGTCCATATCTCGGAAACTAAAAGAGATAATGCAATTTGGCAACCGGCAATGTAATTAGCATGCCGAATATTACTTGGAATGTGAATTGGAACGAAATCGCCAATAGATAAGACCATTTTACAATTTGGGCCCAAGTTAGAAGCAGAGCCTAAGGTGTAAATTATCGATAGTCCATATCTCGGAAACTATAAGAGATAATACAATTTCGCAACCGTCAATGTAATTAGCATGCCGAATATTACTTGGAATGTGAATTGGGACGAAATCGCCAATAGATAAGACCATTTTACAATTTGGGCCCAAGTTAGAAGCAGAGCCTAAGGTGTAAATTATCGATAGTCCATATCTCGGAAACTATAAGAGATAATGCAATTTGGCAACCGGCAATGTAATTAGCATGCCGAATATTACTTGGAATGTGAATTGGAACGAAATCGCCAATAGATAAGACCATTTTACAATTTGGGCCCAAGTTAGAGGCAGAGCCTAAGGTGTAAATTATCGATAGTCCATATCTCGGAAACTATAAGAGATAATGCAATTTGGTAACCGGCAATGTAATTAGCATGCCGAATATTACTTGAAATGTGAATTAGAACGAAATCGCCAATAGATAAGACCATTTTACAGTTTGGGTCCAAGTTAGAAGCAGAGCCTAAGGTTAAAAATAATCGAT
This sequence comes from Rhynchophorus ferrugineus, assembly GCF_030347505.1. Taxonomy (NCBI): domain Eukaryota; kingdom Metazoa; phylum Arthropoda; class Insecta; order Coleoptera; family Curculionidae; genus Rhynchophorus; species Rhynchophorus ferrugineus. Next base: position 181,628 of record NW_027472873.1, read on the forward strand.
AGTCCATATCTCGGAAACTATAAGAGATAATGCAATTTGGCAACCGGCAATGTAATTAGCATGCCGAATATTACTTGGAATGTGAATTGGAACGAAATCGCCAATAGATAAGACCATTTTACAATTTGGGCCCAAGTTAGAAGCAGAGCCTAAGGTGTAAATTATCGATAGTCCATATCTCGGAAACTATAAGAGATAATGCAACTTGGATACCGGCAATGTAATTAGCATGCCGAATATTACTTGGAATGTGAATTGGAACGAAATCGCCAATAGATAAGACCATTTTACAATTTGGGCCCAAGTTAGAAGCAGAGCCTAAGGTGTAAATAATCGATAGTCCATATCTCGGAAACTATAAGAGATAATGCAATTTGGCAACCGGCAATGTAATTAGCATGCCGAATATTACTTGGAATGTGAACTGGAATGAAATCGCCAATAGATAAGACCATTTTACAATTTGGGCCCAAGTTAGAAGCAGAGCCTAAGGTGTAAATTATCGATAGTCCATATCTCGGAAACTATAAGAGATAATGCAATTTGGCAACCGGCAATGTAATTAGCATGCCGAATATTACTTGGAATGTGAATTGGAACGAAATCGCCAATAGATAAGACCATTTTACAATTTGGGCCCAAGTTAGAAGCAGAGCCTAAGATGTAAATTATCGATAGTCCATAACTCGGAAACTATAAGAGATAATTCAATTTGGCCACCGGCAATGTAATTAGCATGCCGAATATTACTTGGAATGTGAATTGGAACGAAATCGCCAATAGATAAGGCCATTTTACAATTTGTGCCCAAGTTAGAAGCAGAGCCTAAGGTGTAAATTATCGATAGTCCATATCTCGGAAACTATAAGAGATAATGCAATTTGGCAACCGGCAATGTAATTAGCATGCCGAATATTACTTGGAATGTGAATTGGAACGAAATCGCCAATAGATAAGACCATTTTACAATTTGGGCCCAAGTTAGAAGCAGAGCCTAAGGTGTAAATTATCGATAGTCCATATCTCGGAAACTAAAAGAGATACTGCAATTTGGCAACCAGCAATGTAATTAGCATGCCGAATATTACAAGTTAGAAGTCCAAAGTCCAAGTCCAAAGTCCAAGTCCAAGTTAGAAGCAGAGCCTAAGGTTAAAAATAATCGATAGTCCATATCTCGGAAACTATAAGAGATAATGCAATTTGGCAACCGGCAATGTAATTAGCATGCCGAATATTACTTGGAATGTGAATTGGAACGAAATCGCCAATAGATAAGACCATTTTACAATTTGGGCCCAAGTTAGAAGCAGAGCCTAAGGTGTAAATTATCGATAGTCCATATCTCGGAAACTATAAGAGATAATGCAACTTGGATACCGGCAATGTAATTAGCATGCCGAATATTACTTGGAATGTGAATTGGAACGAAATCGCCAATAGATAAGACCATTTTACAATTTGGGCCCAAGTTAGAAGCAGAGCCTAAGGTGTAAATTATCGATAGTCCATATCTCGGAAACTATAAGAGATAATGCAATTTGGCAACCGGCAATGTAATTAGCATGCCGAATATTACTTGGAAAGTGAATTGGAAAGAAATCGCCAATAGATAAGACCATTTTACAATTTGGGCCCAAGTTAGAAGCAGAGCCTAAGGTGTAAATTATCTATAGTCCATATCTCGGAAACTATAAGAGATAATGCAATTTGGCAACCGGCAATGTAATTAGCATGCCGAATATTACTTGGAAAGTGAATTGGAACGAAATCGCCAATAGATAAGACCATTTTACAATTTGGGCCCAAGTTAGAAGCAGAGCCTAAGGTGTAAATTATCGATAGTCCATATCTCGGAAACTATAAGAGATAATGCAATTTGGCAACCGGCAATGTAATTAGCATGCCGAATATTACTTGGAATGTGAATTGGAACGAAATCGCCAATAGGTAAGACCATTTTACAATTTGGGCCCAAGTTAGAAGCAGAGCCTAAGGTGTAAATTATCGATAGTCCATATCTCGGAAACTATAAGAGATAATTCAATTTGGCAACCGGCAATGTAATTAGCATGCCTGATATTACTTGGAATGTGAATTGGAACGAAATCGCCAATAGATAAGACCATTTTACAATTTGGGCCCAAGTTAGAAGCAGAGCCTAAGGTGTAAATTATCGATAGTCCATATCTCGAAAACTATAAGAGATAATGCAATTTGGCAACCGGCAATGTAATTAGCATGCCGAATATTACTTGGAATGTGAATTGGAACGAAATCGCCAATAGATAAGACCATTTTACAATTTGGGCCCAAGTTAGAAGCAGAGCCTAAGGTGTAAATTATCGATAGTCCATATCTCGGAAACTAAAAGAGATAATGCAATTTGGCAACCGGCAATGTAATTAGCATGCCGAATATTACTTGGAATGTGAATTGGAACGAAATCGCCAATAGATAAGACCATTTTACAATTTGGGCCCAAGTTAGAAGCAGAGCCTAAGGTGTAAATTATCGATAGTCCATATCTCGGAAACTATAAGAGATAATGCAATTTGGCAACCGGCAATGTAATTAGCATGCCGAATATTACTTGGAAAGTGAATTGGAAAGAAATCGCCAATAGATAAGACCATTTTACAATTTGGGCCCAAGTTAGAAGCAGAGCCTAAGGTGTAAATTATCTATAGTCCATATCTCGGAAACTATAAGAGATAATGCAATTTGGCAACCGGCAATGTAATTAGCATGCCGAATATTACTTGGAAAGTGAATTGGAACGAAATCGCCAATAGATAAGACCATTTTACAATTTGGGCCCAAGTTAGAAGCAGAGCCTAAGGTGTAAATTATCGATAGTCCATATCTCGGAAACTATAAGAGATAATGCAATTTGGCAACCGGCAATGTAATTAGCATGCCGAATATTACTTGGAATGTGAATTGGAACGAAATCGCCAATAGGTAAGACCATTTTACAATTTGGGCCCAAGTTAGAAGCAGAGCCTAAGGTGTAAATTATCGATAGTCCATATCTCGGAAACTATAAGAGATAATTCAATTTGGCAACCGGCAATGTAATTAGCATGCCTGATATTACTTGGAATGTGAATTGGAACGAAATCGCCAATAGATAAGACCATTTTACAATTTGGGCCCAAGTTAGAAGCAGAGCCTAAGGTGTAAATTATCGATAGTCCATATCTCGAAAACTATAAGAGATAATGCAATTTGGCAACCGGCAATGTAATTAGCATGCCGAATATTACTTGGAATGTGAATTGGAACGAAATCGCCAATAGATAAGACCATTTTACAATTTGGGCCCAAGTTAGAAGCAGAGCCTAAGGTGTAAATTATCGATGGTCCATATCTCGGAAACTAAAAGAGATAATGCAATTTGGCAACCGGTAATGTAATTAGCATGCCGAATATTACTTGGAATGTGAATTGGAACGAAATCGCCAATAGATAAGACCATTTTACAATTTGGGCCCAAATTAGAAGCAGAGCCTAAGGTGTAAATTATCGATAGTCCATATCTCGGAAACTATAAGAGATAATACAATTTCGCAACCGGCAATGTAATTAGCATGCCGAATATTACTTGGAATGTGAATTGGGACGAAATCGCCAATAGATAAGACCATTTTACAATTTGGGCCCAAGTTAGAAGCAGAGCCTAAGGTGTAAATTATCGATAGTCCATATCTCGGAAACTATAAGAGATAATGCAATTTGGCAACCGGCAATGTAATTAGCATGCCGAATATTACTTGGAATGTGAATTGGAACGAAATCGCCAATAGATAAGACCATTTTACAATTTGGGCCCAAGTTAGAAGCAGAGCCTAAGGTGTAAATTATCGATAGTCCATATCTCGGAAACTATAAGAGATAATGCAATTTGGTAACGGGCAATGTAATTAGCATGCCGAATATTACTTGGAATGTGAATTGGAACGAAATCGCCAATAGATAAGACCATTTTACAGTTTGGGTCCAAGTTAGAAGCAAAGCCTAAGTTTAAAAATAATCGATAGTCCATATCTCGGAAACTATAAGAGATAATGCAATTTGGCAACCGGCAATGTAATTAGCATACCGAATATTACTTGGAATGTGAATTGGAACGAAATCGCCAATAGATAAGACCATTTTACAATTTGGGCCCAAGTTAGAAGCAGAGCCTAAGGTGTAAATTATCGATAGTCCATATCTCGGAAACTATAAGAGATAATGCAACTTGGATACCGGCAATGTAATTAGCATGCCGAATATTACTTGGAATGTGAATTGGAACGAAATCGCCAATAGATAAGACCATTTTACAATTTGGGCCCAAGTTAGAAGCAGAGCCTAAGGTGTAAATTATCGATAGTCCATATCTCGGAAACTATAAGAGATAATGCAATTTGGCAACCGGCAATGTAATTAGCATGCCGAATATTACTTGGAAAGTGAATTGGAAAGAAATCGCCAATAGATAAGACCATTTTACAATTTGGGCCCAAGTTAGAAGCAGAGCCTAAGGTGTAAATTATCTATAGTCCATATCTCGGAAACTATAAGAGATAATGCAATTTGGCAACCGGCAATGTAATTAGCATGCCGAATATTACTTGGAAAGTGAATTGGAACGAAATCGCCAATAGATAAGACCATTTTACAATTTGGGCCCAAGTTAGAAGCAGAGCCTAAGGTGTAAATTATCGATAGTCCATATCTCGGAAACTATAAGAGATAATGCAATTTGGCAACCGGCAATGTAATTAGCATGCCGAATATTACTTGGAATGTGAATTGGAACGAAATCGCCAATAGGTAAGACCATTTTACAATTTGGGCCCAAGTTAGAAGCAGAGCCTAAGGTGTAAATTATCGATAGTCCATATCTCGGAAACTATAAGAGATAATTCAATTTGGCAACCGGCAATGTAATTAGCATGCCGGATATTACTTGGAATGTGAATTGGAACGAAATCGCCAATAGATAAGACCACTTTACAATTTGGGCCCAAGTTAGAAGCAGAGCCTAAGGTGTAAATTATCGATAGTCCATATCTCGGAAACTATAAGAGATAATGCAATTTGGCAACCGGCAATGTAATTAGCATGCCGAATATTACTTGGAATGTGAATTGGAACGAAATCGCCAATAGATAAGACGATTTTACAATTTGGGCCCAAGTTAGAAGCAGAGCCTAAGGTGTAAATTATCGATAGTCCATATCCCGGAAACTATAAGAGATAATGCAATTTGGCAACGGGCAATGTAATTAGCATGCCGAATATTACTTGGAATGTGAATTGGAACGAAATCGCCAATAGATAAGACCATTTTACAATTTGGGCCCAAGTTAGAAGCAGAGCCTAAGGTGTAAATTATCGTTAGTCCATATCTCGGAAACTATAAGAGATAATGCAATTTGGCAACCGGCAATGTAATTAGCATGCCGAATATTACTTGGAATGTGAATAGGAATGAAATCGCCAATAGATAAGACCATTTTACAATTTCGGCCCAAGTTAGAAGCAGAGCCTAAGGTGTAAATTATCGATAGTCCATATCTCGGAAACTATAAGAGATAATGCAATTTGGCAACCGGCAATGTAATTAGCATGCCGAATATTACTTGGAATGTGAATTGGAACGAAATCGGCAATAGATAAGACCATTTTACAATTTGGGCCCAAGTTAGAAGCAGAGCCTAAGGTGTAAATTATCGATAGTCCATATCTCGGAAACTATAAGAGATAATGCAATTTGGCAACCGGCAATGTAATTAGCATGCCGAATATTACTTGGAATGTGAATTGGAACGAAATCGCCAATAGATAAGACCATTTTACAATTTGGGCCCAAGTTAGAAGCAGAGCCTAAGATGTAAATTATCGATAGTCCATATCTCGGAAACTATAAGAGATAATTCAATTTTGCCACCGGCAATGTAATTAGCATGCCGAATATTACTTGGAATGTGAATTGGAACGAAATCGCCAATAGATAAGGCCATTTTACAATTTGGGCCCAAGTTAGAAGCAGAGCCTAAGGTGTAAATTATCGATAGTCCATATCTCGGAAACTATAAGAGATAATGCAATTTGGCAACCGGCAATGTAATTAGCATGCCGAATATTACTTGGAATGTGAATTGGAACGAAATCGCCAATAGATAAGACCATTTTACAATTTGGGCCCAAGTTAGAAGCAGAGCCTAATTTGTAAATTATCGATAGTCCATATCTCGGAAACTATAAGAGATAATACAATTTCGCAACCGGCAATGTAATTAGCATGCCGAATATTACTTGGAATGTGAATTGGGACGAAATCGACAATAGATAAGACCATTTTACAATTTGGGCCCAAGTTAGAAGCAGAGCCTAAGGTGTAAATTATCGATAGTCCATATCTCGGAAACTATAAGAGATAATGCAATTTGGTAACCGGCAATGTAATTAGCATGCCGAATATTACTTGGAATGTGCATTGGAACGAAATCGCCAATAGATAAGACCATTTTACAGTTTGGGTCCAAGTTAGAAGCAGAGCCTAAGGTTAAAAATAATCGATAGTCCATATCTCGGAAACTATAAGAGATAATGCAATTTGGCAACCGGCAATGTAATTAGCATGCCGAATATTACTTGGAATGTGAATTGGAACGAAATCGCCAATAGGTAAGACCATTTTACAATTTGGGCCCAAGTTAGAAGCAGAGCCTAAGGTGTAAATTATCGATAGTCCATATCTCGGAAACTATAAGAGATAATGCAATTTGGCAACCGGCAATGTAATTAGCATGCCGAATATTACTTGGAATGTGAATTGGAACGAAATCGCCAATAGATAAGACCATTTTACAATTTGGGCCCAAGTTAGAAGCAGAGCCTAAAGTGTAAATTATCGATAGTCCATATCTCGGAAACTATAAGAGATAATGCAATTTGGTAACCGGCAATGTAATTAGCATGCCGGATATTACTTGGAATGTGAATTGGAACGAAAGCGCCAATAGATAAGACCATTTTACAGTTTGGGTCCAAGTTAGAAGCAGAGCCTAAGGTTAAAAATAATCGATAGTCCATATCTCGGAAACTATAAGAGATAATGCAATTTGGCAACCGGCAATGTAATTAGCATGCCGAATATTACTTGGAATGTGAATTGGAACGAAATCGCCAATAGATAAGACCATTTTACAATTTGGGCCCAAGTTAGAAGCAGAGCCTAATTTGTAAATTATCGATAGTCCATATCTCGGAAACTATAAGAGATAATACAATTTCGCAACCGGCAATGTAATTAGCATGCCGAATATTACTTGGAATGTGATTTGGGACGAAATCGACAATAGATAAGACCATTTTACAATTTGGGCCCAAGTTAGAAGCAGAGCCTAAGGTGTAAATTATCGATAGTCCATATCTCGGAAACTATAAGAGATAATGCAATTTGGCAACCGGCAATGTAATTAGCATGCCGAATATTACTTGGAATGTGAATTGGAACGAAATCGCCAATAGATAAGACCATTTTACAATTTGGGCCCAAGTTAGAAGCAGAGCCTAAAGTGTAAATTATCGATAGTCCATATCTCGGAAACTATAAGAGATAATGCAATTTGGTAACCGGCAATATAATTAGCATGCCGAATATTACTTGGAATGTGAATTGGAACGAAATCGCCAATAGATAAGACCATTTTACAGTTTGGGTCCAAGTTAGAAGCAGAGCCTAAGGTTAAAAATAATCGATAGTCCATATCTCGGAAACTATAAGAGATAATGCAATTTGGCAACCGGCAATGTAATTAGCATGCCGAATATTACTTGGAATGTGAATTGGAACGAAATCGCCAATAGATAAGACCATTTTACAATTTGGGCCCAAGTTAGAGGCAGAGCCTAAGGTGTAAATTATCGATAGTCCATATCTCGGAAACTATAAGAGATAATGCAATTTGGTAACCGGCAATGTAATTAGCATGCCGAATATTACTTGGAATGTGAATTAGAACGAAATCGCCAATAGATAAGACCATTTTACAGTTTGGGTCCAAGTTAGAAGCAGAGCCTAAGGTTAAAAATAATCGATAGTCCATATCTCGGAAACTATAAGAGATAATGCAATTTGGCAACCGGCAATGTAATTAGCATGCCGAATATTACTTGGAATGTGAATTGGAACGAAATCGCCAATAGATAAGACCATTTTACAATTTGGGCCCAAGTTAGAAGCAGAGCCTAAGGTGTAAATTATCGATAGTCCATATCTCGGAAACTATAAGAGATAATGCAACTTGGATACCGGCAATGTAATTAGCATGCCGAATATTACTTGGAATGTGAATTGGAACGAAATCGCCAATAGATAAGACCATTTTACAATTTGGGACCAAGTTAGAAGCAGAGCCTAAGGTGTAAATTATCGATAGTCCATATCTCGGAAACTATAAGAGATAATGCAATTTGGCAACCGGCAATGTAATTAGCATGCCGAATATTACTTGGAAAGTGAATTGGAAAGAAATCGCCAATAGATAAGACCATTTTACAATTTGGGCCCAAGTTAGAAGCAGAGCCTAAGGTGTAAATTATCTATAGTCCATATCTCGGAAACTATAAGAGATAATGCAATTTGGCAACCGGCAATGTAATTAGCATGCCGAATATTACTTGGAAAGTGAATTGGAACGAAATCGCCAATAGATAAGACCATTTTACAATTTGGGCCCAAGTTAGAAGCAGAGCCTAAGGTGTAAATTATCGATAGTCCATATCTCGGAAACTATAAGAGATAATGCAATTTGGCAACCGGCAATGTAATTAGCATGCCGAATATTACTTGGAATGTGAATTGGAACGAAATCGCCAATAGGTAAGACCATTTTACAATTTGGGCCCAAGTTAGAAGCAGAGCCTAAGGTGTAAATTATCGATAGTCCATATCTCGGAAACTATAAGAGATAATTCAATTTGGCAACCGGCAATGTAATTAGCATGCCGGATATTACTTGGAATGTGAATTGGAACGAAATCGCCAATAGATAAGACCATTTTACAATTTGGGCCCAAGTTAGAAGCAGAGCCTAAGGTGTAAATTATCGATAGTCCATATCTCGGAAACTATAAGAGATAATGCAATTTGGCAACCGGCAATGTAATTAGCATGCCGAATATTACTTGGAATGTGAATTGGAACGAAATCGCCAATAGATAAGACCATTTTACAATTTGGGCCCAAGTTAGAAGCAGAGCCTAAGGTGTAAATTATCGATAGTCCATATCTCGGAAACTAAAAGAGATAATGCAATTTGGCAACCGGCAATGTAATTAGCATGCCGAATATTACTTGGAATGTGAATTGGAACGAAATCGCCAATAGATAAGACCATTTTACAATTTGGGCCCAAGTTAGAAGCAGAGCCTAAGGTGTAAATTATCGATAGTCCATATCTCGGAAACTATAAGAGATAATACAATTTCGCAACCGGCAATGTAATTAGCATGCCGAATATTACTTGGAATGTGAATTGGGACGAAATCGCCAATAGATAAGACCATTTTACAATTTGGGCCCAAGTTAGAAGCAGAGCCTAAGGTGTAAATTATCGATAGTCCATATCTCGGAAACTATAAGAGATAATGCAATTTGGCAACCGGCAATGTAATTAGCATGCCGAATATTACTTGGAAAGTGAATTGGAACGAAATCGCCAATAGATAAGACCATTTTACAATTTGGGCCCAAGTTAGAAGCAGAGCCTAAGGTGTAAATTATCGATAGTCCATATCTCGGAAACTATAAGAGATAATGCAATTTGGCAACCGGCAATGTAATTAGCATGCCGAATATTACTTGGAAAGTGAATTGGAAAGAAATCGCCAATAGATAAGACCATTTTACAATTTGGGCCCAAGTTAGAGGCAGAGCCTAAGGTGTAAATTATCTATAGTCCATATCTCGGAAACTATAAGAGATAATGCAATTTGGCAACCGGCAATGTAATTAGCATGCCGAATATTACTTGGAAAGTGAATTGGAACGAAATCGCCAATAGATAAGACCATTTTACAATTTGGGCCCAAGTTAGAAGCAGAGCCTAAGGTGTAAATTATCGATAGTCCATATCTCGGAAACTATAAGAGATAATGCAATTTGGCAACCGGCAATGTAATTAGCATGCCGAATATTACTTGGAATGTGAATTGGAATGAAATCGCCAATAGATAAGACCATTTTACAATTTGGGCCCAAGTTAGAAGCAGAGCCTAAGGTGTAAATTATCGATAGTCCATATCTCGGAAACTATAAGAGATAATGCAATTTGGCAACGGGCAATGTAATTAGCATGCCGAATATTACTTGGAATGTGAATTGGAACGAAATCGCCAATAGATAAGACCATTTTACAATTTGGGCCCAAGTTAGAAGCAGAGCCTAAGGTGTAAATTATCGTTAGTCCATATCTCGGAAACTATAAGAGATAATGCAATTTGGCAACCGGCAATGTAATTAGCATGCCGAATATTACTTGGAATGTGAATTGGAATGAAATCGCCAATAGATAAGACCATTTTACAATTTCGGCCCAAGTTAGAAGCAGAGCCTAAGGTGTAAATTATCGATAGTCCATATCTCGGAAACTATAAGAGATAATGCAATTTGGCAACCGGCAATGTAATTAGCATGCCAAATATTACTTGGAATGTGAATTGGAACGAAATCGGCAATAGATAAGACCATTTTACAATTTGGGCCCAAGTTAGAAGCAGAGCCTAAGGTGTAAATTATCGATAGTCCATATCTCGGAAACTATAAGAGATAATGCAATTTGGCAACCGGCAATGTAATTAGCATGCCGAATATTACTTGGAATGTGAATTGGAACGAAATCGCCAATAGATAAGACCATTTTACAATTTGGGCCAAGTTAGAAGCAGAGCCTAAGATGTAAATTATCGATAGTCCATATCTCGGAAACTATAAGAGATAATTCAATTTGGCCACCGGCAATGTAATTAGCATGCCGAATATTACTTGGAATGTGAATTGGAACGAAATCGCCAATAGATAAGGCCATTTTACAATTTGGGCCCAAGTTAGAAGCAGAGCCTAAGGTGTAAATTATCGATAGTCCATATCTCGGAAACTATAAGAGATAATGCAATTTGGCAACCGGCAATGTAATTAGCATGCCGAATATTACTTGGAATGTGAATTGGAACGAAATCGCCAATAGATAAGACCATTTTACAATTTGGGCCCAAGTTAGAAGCAGAGCCTAAAGTGTAAATTATCGATAGTCCATATCTCGGAAACTAAAAGAGATAATGCAATTTGGCAACCGGCAATGTAATTAGCATGCCGAATATTACTTGGAATGTGAATTGGAACGAAATCGCCAATAAATAAGACCATTTTACAATTTGGGCCCAAGTTAGAAGCAGAGCCTAATTTGTAAATTATCGATAGTCCATATCTCGGAAACTATAAGAGATAATACAATTTCGCAACCGGCAATGTAATTAGCATGCCGAATATTACTTGGAATGTGAATTGGGACGAAATCGACAATAGATAAGACCATTTTACAATTTGGGCCCAAGTTAGAAGCAGAGCCTAAGGTGTAAATTATCGATAGTCCATATCTCGGAAACTATAAGAGATAATGCAATTTGGCAACCGGCAATGTAATTAGCATGCCGAATATTACTTGGAATGTGAATTGGAACGAAATCGCCAATAGATAAGACCATTTTACAATTTGGGCCCAAGTTAGAAGCAGAGCCTAAAGTGTAAATTATCGATAGTCCATATCTCAGAAACTATAAGAGATAATGCAATTTGGTAACCGGCAATGTAATTAGCATGCCGAATATTACTTGGAATGTGAATTGGAACGAAATCGCCAATAGATAAGACCATTTTACAGTTTGGGTCCAAGTTAGAAGCAGAGCCTAAGGTTAAAAATAATCGATAGTCCATATCTCGGAAACTATAAGAGATAATGCAATTTGGCAACCGGCAATGTAATTAGCATGCCGAATATTACTTGGAATGTGAATTGGAACGAAATCGCCAATAGGTAAGACCATTTTACAATTTGGGCCCAAGTTAGAAGCAGAGCCTAAGGTGTAAATTATCGATAGTCCATATCTCGGAAACTATAAGAGATAATGCAACTTGGCCACCGGCAATGTAATTAGCATGCCGAATATTACTTGGAATGTGAATTGGAACGAAATCGCCAATAGATAAGACCATTTTACAATTTGGGCCCAAGTTAGAAGCAGAGCCTAAGGTGTAAATTATCGATAGTCCATATCTCGGAAACTATAAGAGCAAATGCAATTTGGCAACCGGCAATGTAATTAGCATGCCGAATATTACTTGGAAAGTTAATTGGAAAGAAATCGCCAATAGATAAGACCATTTTACAATTTGGGCCCAAGTTAGAAGCAGAGCCTAAGGTGTAAATTATCTATAGTCCATATCTCGGAAACTATAAGAGATAATGCAATTTGGCAACAGGCAATGTAATTAGCATGCCGAATATTACTTGGAATGTGAATTGGAACGAAATCGCCAATAGATAAGACCATTTTACAATTTGGGCCCAAGTTAGAAGCAGAGCCTAAGGTGTAAATTATCGATAGTCCATATCTCGGCAACTATAAGAGATAATGCAATTTGGCAACCGGCAATGTAATTAGCATGCCGAATATTACTTGGAATGTGAATTGGAACGAAATCGAGAATAGGTAAGAATATTTTACAATTTGGGCCCAAGTTAGAAGCAGAGCCTAAGGTGTAAATTATCGATAGTCCATATCTCGGAAACTATAAGAGATAATTCAATTTGGCAACCGGCAATGTAATTAGTTTGCCGGATATTACTTGGAATGTGAATTGGAACGAAATCGCCAATAGATAAGACCATTTTACAATTTGGGCCCAAGTTAGAAGCAGAGCCTAAGGTGTAAATTATCGATAGTCCATATCTCGGAAACTATAAGAGATAATGCAATTTGGCAACCGGCAATGTAATTAGCATGCCGAATATTACTTGGAATGTGAATTGGAATGAAATCGCCAATAGATAAGACCATTTTACAATTTGGGCCCAAGTTAGAAGCAGAGCCTAAGGTGTAAATTATCGATAGTCCATATCTCGGAAACTATACGAGATAATGCAATTTGGCAACCGGCAATGTAATTAGCATGCCGAATATTATTTGGAATGTGAATTGGAACGAAATCGGCAATAGATAAGACCATTTTACAATTTGGGCCCAAGTTAGAAGCAGAGCCTAAGGTGTAAATTATCGATAGTCCATATCTCGGAAACTATAAGAGATAATGCAATTTGGCAACCGGCAATGTAATTAGCATGCCGAATATTACTTGGAATGTGAATTGGAACGAAATCGCCAATTGATAAGACCATTTTAGAATTTGGGCCCAAGTTAGAAGCAGAGCCTAAGACGTAAATTATCGATAGTCCATATCTCGGAAACTATAAGAGATAATGCAATTTGGCAACCGGCAATGTAATTAGCATGCCGAATATTACTTGGAATGTGAATTGGAACGAAATCGCCAATAGGTAAGACCATTTTACAATTTGGGCCCAAGTTAGAAGCAGAGCCTAAGGTGTAAATTATCGATAGTCCATATCTCGGAAACTATAAGAGATAATTCAATTTGGCAACCGGCAATGTAATTAGCATGCGGGATATTACTTGGAATGTGAATTGGAACGAAATCGCCAATAGATAAGACCATTTTACAATTTGGGCCCAAGTTAGAAGCAGAGTCTAAGGTGTAAATTACCGATAGTCCATATCTCGGAAACTATAAGAGATAATGCAATTTGGCAACCGGCAATGTAATTAGCATGCCGAATATTACTTGGAATGTGAATTAGAACGAAATCGCCAATAGATAAGACGATTTTACAATTTGGGCCCAAGTTAGAAGCAGAGCCTAAGGTGTAAATTATCGATAGTCCATATCTCGGAAACTATAAGAGATAATGCAATTTGGCAACCGGCAATGTAATTAGCATGCCGAATATTACTTGGATTGTGAATTGGAACGAAATCGCCAATAGATAAGACCATTTTACAATTTGGGCCCAAGTTAGAAACAGAGCCTAAGGTGTAAATTATCGATAGTCCATATCTCGGAAACTATAAGAGATAATGCAATTTGGAAACCGGCAATGTAATTAGCATGCCGAATATAACTTGGAATGTGAATTGGAACGAAATCGCCAATAGATAAGACCATTTTACAATTTGGGCCCAAGTTAGAAGCAGAGCCTAAGGTGTAAATTATCGATAGTCCATATCTCGGAAACTATAAGAGATAATGCAATTTGGCAACCGGCAATGTAATTAGCATGCCGAATATTACTTGGAATGTGAATTGGAACGAAATCGCCAATAGATAAGGTCATTTAAAATATGGGCCCAAGTTAGAAGCAGAGCCTAAGGTGTAAATTATTGATAGTCCATATCTCGGAAACTATAAGAGATAATGCAATTTCGCAACCGGCAATGTAATTAGCATGCCGAATATTACTTGGAGTGTGAATTGGAACGAAATCGCCAATAGATAAGACCATTTTACAATTTGGGCCCAAGTTAGAAGCAGAGCCTAAGGTGTAAATTATCGATAGTCCATATCTCGGAAACTATAAGAGATAATGCAATTTGGCAACCGGCAATGTAATTAGCATGCCGAATATTACTTGGAATGTGAATTGGAACGAAATCGCCAATAGATAAGACCATTTTACAATTTGGGCCCAAGTTAGAAGCAGAGCCTAAGGTGTAAATTATCGATAGTCCATATCTCGGAAACTATAAGAGATAATGCAATTTGGCAACCGGCAATGTAATTAGCATGCCGAATACTACTTGGAATGTGAATTGGAACGAAATCGCCAATAGATAAGACCATTTTACAATTTGGGCCCAAGTTAGAAGCAGAGCCTAAGGTGTAAATTATCGATAGTCCATATCTCGGAAACTATAAGAGATAATGCAATTTGGCAACCGGCAATGTAATTAGCATGCCGAATATTACTTGGAATGTGAATTGGAACGAAATCGCCAATAGATAAGACCATATTACAATTTGGGCACAAGTTAGAAGCAGAGCCTAAGGTGTAAATTATCGATAGTCCATATCTCGGAAACTATAAGAGATAATGCAATTTGGCAACCGGCAATGTAATTAGCATGCCGAATATTACTTGGAATGTTAATTGGAACGAAATCGCCAATAGATAAGACCATTTTACAATTTGGGCCCAAGTTAGAAGCAGAGCCTAAGGTGTAAATTATCGATAGTCCATATCTCGGAAACTATAAGAGATAATGCAATTTGGCAACCGGCAATGTAATTAGCATGCCGAATATTACTTGGAATGTGAATTGGAACGAAATCGCCAATAGGTAAGACCATTTTACAATTTGGGCCCAAGTTAGAAGCAGAGCCTAAGGTGTAAATTATCGATAGTCCATATCTCGGAAACTATAAGAGATAATGCAATTTGGCAACCGGCAATGTAATTAGCATGCCGAATATTACTTGGAATGTGAATTGGAACGAAATCGCCAATAGATAAGACCATTTTACAATTTGGGCCCAAGTTAGAAGCAGAGCCTAAGGTGTAAATTATCGATAGTCCATATCTCGGAAACTATAAGAGATAATGCAATTTGGCAACCGGCAATGTAATTAGCATGCCGAATACTACTTGGAATGTGAATTGGAACGAAATCGCCAATAGATAAGACCATTTTACAATTTGGGCCCAAGTTAGAAGCAGAGCCTAAGGTGTAAATTATCGATAGTCCATATCTCGGAAACTATAAGAGATAATGCAATTTGGCAACCGGCAATGTAATTAGCATGCCGAATATTACTTGGAATGTGAATTGGAACGAAATCGCCAATAGATAAGACCATATTACAATTTGGGCACAAGTTAGAAGCAGAGCCTAAGGTGTAAATTATCGATAGTCCATATCTCGGAAACTATAAGAGATAATGCAATTTGGCAACCGGCAATGTAATTAGCATGCCGAATATTACTTGGAATGTTAATTGG